>NC_134639.1:323662-573662 GCF_046129695.1 Lonchura striata | reverse complement strand
AAGAATAAGAGGAGAGAGTGAGGAGGAGAGAGTGAGAAGAAGAAGAAGAAGAATAGACAGTGAGAACAAGAGGAGAGAGCGGGGAGGAGAGAGTCAGAGTGAGAAGAATAAGAAGAGAGAGTGAGGAGGAGAGAGTGAGAAGAAGAAGAAGAGGAGACAGTGAGAAGAAGAAGAAGAGGAGACAGTGAGAACAAGAGGAGAGAGTGAGGAGGAGAGAGTCAGAGTGAGAAGAATAAGAAGAGAGAGTGAGGAGGAGAGAGTGAGAAGAAGAAGAAGAGGAGACAGTGAGAAGAAGAAGAAGAAGAGACAGTGAGAACAAGAGGAGAGAGTGAGGAGGAGAGAGTCAGAGTGAGAAGAATAAGAAGAGAGAGTGAGGAGGAGAGAGTGAGAAGAAGAAGAAGAGGAGACAGTGAGAAGAAGAAGAAGAAGAGACAGTGAGAACAAGAGGAGAGAGTGAGGAGGAGAGAGTCAGAGTGAGAAGAATAAGAGGAGAGAGTGAGGAGGAGAGAGTGAGAAGAAGAAGAAGAAGAATAGACAGTGAGAACAAGAGGAGAGAGCGGGGAGGAGAGAGTCAGAGTGAGAAGAATAAGAAGAGAGAGTGAGGAGGAGAGAGTGAGAAGAAGAAGAAGAGGAGACAGTGAGAAGAAGAAGAAGAGGAGACAGTGAGAACAAGAGGAGAGAGTGAGGAGGAGAGAGTCAGAGTGAGAAGAATAAGAAGAGAGAGTGAGGAGGAGAGAGTGAGAAGAAGAAGAAGAAGAATAGACAGTGAGAACAAGAGGAGAGAGCGGGGAGGAGAGAGTCAGAGTGAGAAGAATAAGAAGAGAGAGTGAGGAGGAGAGAGTGAGAAGAAGAAGAAGAGGAGACAGTGAGAAGAAGAAGAAGAGGAGACAGTGAGAACAAGAGGAGAGAGTGAGGAGGAGAGAGTCAGAGTGAGAAGAATAAGAAGAGAGAGTGAGGAGGAGAGAGTGAGAAGAAGAAGAAGAAGAATAGACAGTGAGAACAAGAGGAGAGAGCGGGGAGGAGAGAGTCAGAGTGAGAAGAATAAGAAGAGAGAGTGAGGAGGAGAGAGTGAGAAGAAGAAGAAGAAGAATAGACAGTGAGAACAAGAGGAGAGAGCGGGGAGGAGAGAGTCAGAGTGAGAAGAATAAGAAGAGAGAGTGAGGAGGAGAGAGTGAGTAGAATAAGAAGAAGAGACAGTGAGAACAAGAGGAGAGAGCAGGGAGGAGAGAGTCACAAGAATAAGAAGAAGAGACCATGAGAACAAGAGGAGAGAGTGAGGAGGACACAGAGCAAGAAAAATGAAAGAGTTAGAGAGAAAAGAAAAACCAAAAAAGTCAGATCAGAAAGATTAAAGAGAAAAAGAGTGAAACACAAACAGAAAAGGAAGCGCTTGAAATGAAAGAGAAAAGGAAATGGGCGAGGAAAAAAAGAAATAGAGACGGAACAAAAGGTAGGGTTCGAGAGGGAAAGAAATAGAGAGTTAGAAAGACAAAAGAGTTAAAGTTAGACAGAAAACAAAAAAGTGTTAGAGACAAAGAAAAGGATAGCAAGTGTTAGAAAGACAAAGGGTGACAAAGAGAAAAAAAAAAAGAAGAAGAAAATGCAGTGAAACCTAGATTGAAAGAGACATACAAAGAGACATGGGGAAATACATGTAGAGGACTAGAAAAAATAGACAGGGTTAGAGAAACATAGAGATGTGTTAGAAATGGAAACAAAGGAAACACAGCCAGAGACAGAGAAAGAGTTAGATGTGGAAGGATAAAGTGAGGAATAGACTAAAGAGGAAAGTAAGAGGCAGAGGGAGGAATAGGGTTAAAATGATGACGCGACCACACCGAAGAAAGACGGGACACGAATGGTGGGCGGGGCAGAGGGTAAGGGGAATTGTTATTAGGGCTGATTAATCTTTATTCCTTTAATTTAAACTTCAGCAATACACAGGGAAACAAGGTATACAAATGTGAGTACAGATACAAATACAATTAAAAATACATCGTACCTGGGCACACAAGTACAAGTACAATTTACATACAGCAAAATACATCAAAAGACAGGAACAACTGCAGATACAGAACAATATAATGTACTACAAGCCAAATACATATTGATGCAATATAACCATTTCAGACAAGCCCTTTACGCTTTTATTGTTATGACACGCCCAGAACAAAAACGGCACGAAACTCTCGGCCGACCTGCACGCCCCCTTCCTGTTGCGCACAAACTCACATTCGCTGCAACTGCATTCTGACACCTGAGGCGTCGTCGCTCCTCGGGAACGTGGCTCCCTGGAGACTCCCAAAAAATCCTCCTGCCTGACGAAAACCTCGGTCCCGGGGCGGTCGACGCCCTAACTTTGGCGATGAACGTCGCCTCGCTGACCGGCCGGGACCGAGGAAAAAAAAACCCAGCCGGGGGGAAAAAAAAAAAACCCCCCGGCTGGGGATTTTTTATTCTAAATTTAAAAATGAGTGGAAAAACCTGAAAGGCAATACGCACAAGGTTATAACTGCTGCAGACACACAGCTGCAGACACAAGTACACACAAACCCTTACAGACAGACACAGACAATCGCACTCTCACACGTTCTTCTGCTGACAGGCTGGCTGCCACCCTTACGTGAAAGAATACGCTGAAGAATATGCTTAAACGCATCTTCTGACCGCAGCGCCTCGATGTCAAATGGTAGATTCCGGGAAATTCTGTAGGCACCTGGCGACCTATGAGACAAGGGGAGGCGGTCAATGACTGACTATCTGAGAGCTAGGAGCTATACAGACTCTGGGCCCATCGCTGTTGTACCCGAAACCCCGTAGAGGACAGATGAATGGCAAAGTTTTATAACTGCTCTACCTAAGCGTGACTACGTGGCCGGGCAAGGCAGCTCCGATCCTAATTGGCACAACAGAGGTGCATACAACATAAGCCAACATTAGGTACATACAGTATAAGCGCAAACAACATAAGACATTAGGTACGTACAGTATAAGTGCAAACAACATAAGACAACATTAGGTACGTACAGTATAAGCGCAAACAACATAAGCCAAGGTAGGTACATACAGTATAAGCGCAAACAACATAAGCCAACATTAGGTACATACAGTATAAGCGCAAACAACATAAGCCAACATTAGGTACGTACAGTATAAGCGCAAACAACATAAGCCAACATTAGGTACGTACAGTATAAGCGCAAACAACATAAGCCAACATTAGATACATACAGTATAAGCGCAAACAACATAAGCCAACATTAGGTACGTACAGTATAAGCGCAAACAACATAAGCCAACCTAGGTAGGCGTAACATGCGCATGTACGATATAAGCCGACGTAGGTAGGCGAGACATAAGCTGACGGAGATAAGAGATAAGTGAGGACTTGATACAATTCTCCAGAAGACTAATTTTTAAGCCCTGTATCCTTTGAGAAGGCAGATGCTACAGAACTACTGTGGTCAGGTGATGAGGGGCTAATAAGCTCCGTACGGAAGTCCGAGAGAAAGGCTACCAAAACTGAGAATGAAGATGAATGAGAACATCTCGTGTACATCTTTCGGTCCCAAAAAGTAAATATGTAAAGATGCCGGAATAATTGATATCCGGAAAGGTATGTGAGCAAAATATGGCCGATACGGCAAAAAAATGATGCTGCTAAAGCATGGAGATGTAGCAAAGGCCTATGACACGGACAACGGGACACGGACAAAAGTGGAAACTGCCTGGCAATTTCACCTTATGGACCCAAGATTCCTAGCCCAAGATGAGCCATGGGCTGATGATGCCAAAGGAAAGAGAGCCCTAGGGCAGTAGCACTTGATGATGATGTGTAACTCCTTTCAAGATGTTAGTGCCAAAGCACTTAAGAGGAAGCCTAAGAAGCTCAGTAGGCCTAGAGAAGGAAGAAATGACTATGGGGTGACCGTGGCTATAGCTGCGGACGTGAAGGCGCGCTCCTACGGTGAAGAGATCCACGACGACGTCGAGAGTCGAAGAAGGCCGCCGATGCGAACGTCACGAGAACGCGGATAGGGATCGGAACTGCCCTGCCCGGCGACGACTCTGGGGGGGGCTGAGGAGAAACCCTCTCCCTGCCGAGGGGCCCGTCCCACTATGGGCGTCTTCTCTAAGCTAACATCAAATAGCCTCCTGCGCTAGTAAAGGTTTTCCCCCCCAGCTCCCACCTACTGGCCCCAGCACTTAGCTTTTGCAAGATGACCGGATGGAATCCCATGTCAGTTGGATGTGGACGGCGAGACGTTCTCTGCATCAGCTTCGGTGCTCCCGTTTCCAAACTTCAGCTACGCTCCTCCTCAGGGTACCTAAGACAAAACAGAAAATTCAACTAGTGCACACAAAAAGAGAAATCCCCGAAACTCCGACACACTGCCACCCCGGCTCACCTGAAATCTCAATTTGACTCCACCGGCTGCCTGGAGGATACCTGGAAAACAAAAAGGTACACGCTTAAACATGCTGCTGCGTAACGGTCACCTGTGAGTCACCGTGCCTAAATGCCAACTCACCCGCTCGCCTCTGTTCCTTCACACAGCTCGGGCAGCGACAGCACCTGCAAAAACACAAAGCAAAAAAAACCCACACTCAGAAACTGTGAAAACAACATGCCCCTGACCTGAAAAATATACACACCCAGACCTTACACTTGAACCCACCTGGCCTTGGACATCCGGACCGGAGACATCTTGCAAGACGACTGCCTAAAATAAAACAAAGGAACCAAGAATGGATGCTTAGAATTGCACCAGAAATTGAGACCTGATTCAGAACAACTCCTTCTGTCCACTGCTCACCTGGCACACTTGGCCTTGACTGCTGCTGTCTGCCTGGACCTCCTAAAAATAAAGGCAAAGAATACTGTGGTAACACATTCACCATTGAGGCTTCCCCTGCCAATGCAAACAATGACTGACCCGCTCATGGCAACACCCTCCCCCAGGACTGGGGCCCTCTGCCGCAGATTTGAACCGTCAGCATCTGAAAGGAACTTGACTAGTGTCAAACAGCTGCAGGAAGATTTAGCAGCACCAAAAAGTTATATGAATATCCCCATACAATCTAGAGCCCAACTACATCCTGCATTACCAATTTCAAGTCCCCAGGACTTGTGTTGTTACAGGCTATGCAACAGGGCAGAGCAGCTCCAGGAAAAATACACGCAGACACCGTGACACAGGACAGGGAGAGCTTTTGAGAAGAAAAAAGGACTGAGAGATGCAAAGATAATAGGGTGCACCAGAGACAAGTGACAGGACACACACTGGAACTGCTCTGCCCTGAGCACCTCAGCACTGTGGTCAAAACAGACACTTTCCCTTTAGGTGGCTGAAGGAGACACTTCTTGGACATCCTCTTATCCAAAACTGACACAAAGACCCCTTCCAGGAAGTCCTAACTCAGCACCCACTTCCATCCCCTCTGTGGGTGATAACCCTCCACTTATCTTGCACGCAGCTGGGGATGCAAATCCCTCTTGAGTGTAGAAGGTGGCCATCGGCCAGTCTGCTAAGTTCCAGCTGTCACCTCTTGGTCTGCCAAGAGAGAGAAAACTAAACATCAGTGCACGGTCTTAGCAGCACATCGGCTAAAAACTTGTAATTCTGCTACTCACCGTCCTCCTCAGAATGCCTGGGTTCCTGGCCTGCACGCTTCAAGCGTGCTTGGACTCTGCTGCCATCATCGCAGGGTACACCTAGGTTAAGTGGAGACAAGACAACATGGCATTGCTGAAACATGAGAGTACTGGGCTGTGGTCCTTTGCTCAAATTACAAACATGTTACGGCAAACTCCTGATACAATCTAGAGCCCAACTACACCCGGCATTACCAATTTCAAGTCCCCAGGACTTGTGCTATTACAGGCTATGCAGCAGGGCAGAGCAGCTCCGGGAAAAATATGTGCAGACACCCGTGACACAGGACAGGGACAGAGAGCTTTTGAAGAGAAGAAAGGACCGAGAGACCCAAAGAACACAGAGTGCACCAGAGACAAGTGACAGGACACACACCGGAACTGCTCTGCCCTGAGCACCTCAGCACTGTGGTCAAAACAGACACTTTCCCTTTAGGTGGCCTAAGGAGATGCTTCTTGCACATCCCCGTCTCCAAAACTGACACAAAAACCCCTTCTAGAAAGTCCCAACCCAGCACCCCTCTTTCATCCCCTCTGTGGGTCATAACCCTCCACTTATCTTGCACGCAGCTGGGGATGCAAATCCCTCTTGAGTGTAGAAGGTGGCCATCTGCCTGTCTGCTAAGTTCCAGCTGTCACCTCTGGGTCTGCCAAGACAAAGAAAACTAAACATCAGTGCACGGTCTGAACAGCACATCGGCCAAAAACTTGTAATTCTGCTACTCACCATCCTCCTCAGAATGCCCGGGTTCTTGGC
Organism: Lonchura striata; assembly: GCF_046129695.1. Taxonomy (NCBI): domain Eukaryota; kingdom Metazoa; phylum Chordata; class Aves; order Passeriformes; family Estrildidae; genus Lonchura; species Lonchura striata. The sequence goes on along the minus strand of NC_134639.1, from coordinate 567,249 downwards.
CTGCACGCTTCAGACGTGCTTGGATTCCGTCGCCGTCATTGCAGGGTACGCCTAGGTTAAGTGGAGACAAGGCGACATGACATTGCTGAAACATGACTGTACTCTCACACCCCCCTCCCTACCTCCGGGACTCACCGCAACTCCGCAGCCATTCCTCAGGGCTACTCAGATGGGACCTTGAAATGCAGGATTGGAAGGCTCCGTCACAGGGTCCTGTAATGCTTCCAGAGAGATCCAAAGTGCATGAAACCTGATCCATCAGCCAGTTGGTGACAGAGGTATGCGTACTCCGAGTCGATTCCCTAAAGCACACAAACAAGAATGGATGCTTAGAGTCACACCAAAAACGGAAAGCTTAGCAAGAACAACTGCTTTTGTCCACTGCTCACCTGGCACACTTGGCCTTGACTGCTGCTATCTGCCTGGACCTCCTGAAAATAAAGGCAAAGAACACTGCTGTAACACGGTCACCATTTAGGCTGCCCCTGCAAATGCAAACAATGACTGACCTGCTCATGGGAAAATCTCCACACAAGACTGGGACCCTCTGCCACTGATTTGGACTGTCTGCATCTAAAAGGAAGTTAGGACTAGTGTCAAATGGCTGCAGGACAACTTAGCAGAACCAAAAATGTTATGTCAATATCCTAATACAATCTAGAGCCCAACTACACCCGGCATTACAAATTTCAAGTCCCCAGGACTTGCGCTACTACAGGCTATGCAGCAGGGCAGATCAGCTCCGGGAAAAATACATGCAGACACCCGTGACACAGGACAGGGAGAGAGAGCTTTTGAGGAGAAGAAAGAACTGAGAGACCCAAAGATCACAGAGTGCACCAGAGACAATTGACAGGACACACACCGGAACTGCTCTGCCCTGAGCACCTCAGCACTGTGATCAAAACAGACACTTTCCCTTTAGCTGGCCTAAGGGGACAATTCTTGCACATCCCCACTCCCAAAGCTGATTCAAAAGGCCCTCCCAGCACACCCTCTTTCATCCCTCTATGGGTCTGAGCCCTATACTTATCTCTTGGGCATCTGGGGATGACAATCCATGTCGCATGTGAATGGAGGCTGCCTCGCCTGCAGGGAATGTCCTATGGTCACCGGGCTGTGGTCCCGTGCTCAGCTACAATTGAGAACACCAAACATCACTGCAAGATCTTAGCTACACAATGGACAAAACCCAGCAATCCTACTACTCACCATTCTCCTAAGAATGCTCGGGCCACTCACTTTGGCCAGGCTTGGAGGCTGCCACCGTCATCGCAGGGTCTGCCTGGGTTAAGAAGAGACAAAGTGACTCGGCATTGCTGAAACCTAAGAGGACCTTGGCTCCCCCTCCCTACCTCGGCGACTCACCGCAACTCCTCAGCCAGTGCCAAGGGCTACCTGGCAGCCATCGTGAAATACAAAATTTCAAGGCTTCATCTCAGAGTCCAGCAATACTTCCAGAAGGCTCACAAGCACAGGAAATCCAAGCCATCGGCTGTCGGTCAAAAAGGCTTGGCATACTCTGAGTCGATTCCTTAAAGCACACAAACAAGAATGGATGCATACAGTTGAATCAAAAACTAAAAGCTGAGCAAGAAGTAAAAGCTGAGCAAAAACAACTGCTTTGGTCCACTGCTCACCTGGCACACTTGGCCTTGACTGCTGCTGTCTGCCTGGACCTCCTGAAAATAAAGGCAAAGAACACTGCTGTAACACGGTCACCATTGAGGCTGCCCCTGCAAATGCAAACAATGACTGACCTGCACATAGGAAAAACCACACCCAGGACTGGGGCTCTCTGCCACTGATTTCAGTTGTCAGCATCTGAAAGGAAGTTAGGACTAGTGTCAAATGGCTGCAGGACAACTTAGCATCACCAAACATCTTATGTCTATCTCCCCATAAAATCTAGAGCCCAACTACATCCTGCATTAAAAATTTCAAGTCCCTAGGTCTTGTGCTATTACAGGCTACGCAGCAGGGCAGAGCAGCTGCAGGACAAATACATGCAGACACCCGTGACACAGGACAGGGAGAGAGAGCTTTTGAGGAGAAGAAAGGACCGAGAGACCCAAAGAACACACAGTGCACCAGAGACAAGTGACAGGACACACACCGGAACTGTTCTGCCCTGAGCACCTCAGCACTGTGGTCAAAACAGACACTTTCCCTTTAGCTGGCCTAAGGGGACACTTCTTGCACATCCCTGCCCCCAAAGCTGATCCTAAAGGCCCTCCCAGCACCCTACTTTAATCCCCTCTGTGGACCTTAGCCCTATACTTATCTCTCAGGCATCTGGGGATGAGAATCCAATGGAGGCTGCCTCGCCTGCAGGGAATGTCCTATGGTCACCGGGCTGTGGTCCCGTGCTCAGCTACAATCGAGAACACCAAACATCACTGCATGATCTTAGCTGCACAATGGACAAAGCCCAGCAATCCCGCTACTCACCGTTCTCCTAAGAATGCTCGGGCCGCTCACTTTGGCCAGGCTTGGAGGCTGCCACCGTCATCGCAGAATCTGCCTGGGTTAAGAAGAGACAAAGTGACTCGGCATTGCTGAAACCTAAGAGGAGCTTGGCTCCCCCTCCCTACCTCGGCGACTCACCGCAACTCCTCTGCCATTGCCGAAGGCTACCTGGCTGCCATCGTGAAATACAAAATTTCAAGGCTTCATCTCAGAGTCCAGCAATACTTCCTGAAGGCTCACAAGCACAAGAAATCCAGGCCATCAGCTGTTGGGGACAGGGGCTTGGCATACTCTGAGTGGATTCCCTAAAGCACACAAACAAGAATGGATGCTTACAGTTGAATCAAAAAGTAAAAGCTGAGCAAAAACAACTGCTTTGGTCCACTGCTCACCTGGCACACTTGGCCTTGACTGCTGCTGTCTGCCTGGACCTCCTGAAAATAAAGGCAAAGAACACTGCTGTAATACAGTCACCATTTAGGCTTCCCCTGCAAATGCAAACAATGACTGACCTGCTCATGGAAACACCCTCCCCCAGGACTGAGGCCCTCTGCCACAGATTTGAATTGTCAGCATCTGAAAGGAAGTTAGGACTAGTGTCAAACGGGTGCAGGACAACTTAGCATCACCAAACATGTTATGGCAAACTCCTGATACAATCTAGAGCCCAACTACACCCGGCATTACAAATTTCAAGTCCCCAGGACTTGTGCTAATACAGGCTATGCAGCAGGGCAGAGCAGCTCCGGGAAAAATATGTGCAGACACCCGTGACACAGGACAGGGAGAGAGAGCTTTTGAGGAGAAAAAAGGACTGAGAGATGCAAAGATAATAGGGTGCACCAGAGACAATTGACAGGACACACGCCAGCACTGCTCTGCCCTGAGCAGCTCAGCACTGAGATCAAAACAGACGCTTTCCCTTTAGGTGGCCTTAGGAGACCCTTCTTGGGCATCCCCATCTCCAAAATTGACTCAAAAACCCCTCCTGGGGAGTCCCACCTGGCACCTCTCTTCCATTCCCTCTGTGGGTTGTAGCCCTGCACTTATCTTGCACGTATCAGGGGATGAAAATCCCCATCGGGTGCAGAAGGAAGACACTGCTCCCATCTCCAGGCCCTGGCCCTGACTTATCTTTTGGATGACTGGTGATGTGAATCCACGTTGGACCTGAAATGAGTCTGGCTCAGAGGAGATAGCCTGTTAGCCTCTTAGTCTCCTAAAATAAAGAATGGGAAAATCAATGGTTGTGTTTCGTGCTATGTGGGCCGAATCTCAGCAAGTCAGTTACTTATCCTCTCCTGAGTGTGCCTGGGTGTTCAAGTCTCCGGCCTCATCCTCAGTCTAAGGTATGGCTGTTATGATGAGTGGCACGGGGGTTAGAGAGGCAAAGCTACATGGCATTTGTGTGAGTTCGGTGGATGAGCTTGTGTGCCATATGACACGTGGATGCCTCTGCTATGCTTGTGAAAAGCCTTGCAGATACACACCGTTTCTCACCCTACTGCCTGCAAACCCCCGCCGGGATAACTCCTAACTCGGTACCCTGCTTACTCTCCCTCTCCTAGTCACAATCCTCAACTCACCTGAAGCCGCCGTCTCACACATCATCTTTGACACAGTGCGGATGCCTTCTGCGTCGTGATGAATCTGCTGGAAAAATGTTGCACTCGACACAAACTGCAATTACTGGAAGTTGCCCTCCTCCTAAAAAAAGAAGAAAAAAATCAGAAATTACAAAAGCACCTTACCAGCCCTGAATACTCAACCCCAAACTGTGAATTTAAATACTCCCTGTGTTCAACGTTGTTTTCTTTGCAGTATCTTCAAAGTCTCTGTTGCATTAGAAGCCCAAAAGCAGCTGCAGAGAACAAGCTAAGCTAAAGGAGCCTCTTCACCTGAATGAGAGGAGAGCTCTTACCCCAGCTGATCCCACTGAGGGAATGAAGCCCCTTGGGAAAGGCTGGGGTTAATATACCCCTGATTGGGCCCGCCTCTCGTTCCCGTGGCACCTGGGAAAAGGGAGGGGGCAAACCCCACAGAGTATAAAAGCCATCTGAGGAGCTGTGGCTGTTTGGCTCCTCTGGCTTGAATTCAAGGAGAATAAAGGGCTGGATATAGAAGAAAACTCTTCAGGGAAATGACAGCTCTTTCTTTTTTCTACAACTGCTTGGAGCAAAAGGGCAAAAAAACTGGTAAGAAATAAAACTTTGTTTTTAGGCAGCATATCTAGATAAGTTGGGTGATTTGCTGTTAACTTATATAATTATTCCTCAGTGACTACTAAGTAGTACTCAACCTGAGACTAAGGGTGGAGAAAAGTACTAATTATATGAACAGTTTAAGTCTCCTTAGGGCTACTAATTAGGACTAACTATATTATAAATAAAAATAAGAAAAACAATAGGCTCCTGGGCAGCATAAAGGTTAAGTACGTGCTAGGCTTGCCTTTCTCTGAGGTACTTAATCCTAGGGCACAGAAAGAAGTGCCCTGAAAAGTAGTTTTAAATGCTGAAAAAGCATCTTAGAAGAGCCTCTTTCAAATTAATCCCTTAAAATGAAGAAATGGGTAAGTTGCCTCTACTGAAATGGATACCATGGCAAATAAATGGCTTCCGCCCTTTAACTTAATCCCCTCGAATATTGGGAAAAGAGAGGCTTTCCTCAATTTAAATCTCTCCAGTTGAGGGATTGAGGGATTTTCCTCTCAATCCAAACCCTTAAGAAAGAGAGATAGCTCGGCTTCCCCCTCAATTTAAGCCTTAGGACAACAAAAAGGGTTACTCTTAATTCAAACCCATAAACAACATTGTCAAGGTTTTCCCCCTCTATTTAAACTGGAAAATAATGGAATATGGGGATTCCCTGTCAATTACCACCCCTAACAGCATAGAAAAGGCAGGGACTCTTTCAAATGAGACCATTAAAATTGCAGGGGAAGTGCATTTCCTCATTATTTGAAAGCAAGAAATAATGGAAAAGGAAGTTTTTTCCCATACTTTAAACCACTTGTCTCTCCATAACCCCTCTTTATTCTGGAAGTGCTGTGGAAGGTCTTGGGGTTCTAGGGAGGGACTGACACAATAAAAGGGGAAAGGTGAAAGCTCTCCTATGGAACCCCACATGCTGCCCGGCCTGCTCAGGTGCTGCCCCTTGGCAAGAGGGCTCTGCCCTCTGCATTTTCTCAAAGGGATGCTCCGTGCCCGGGTGGGTCCGGCTGCTCCCCGGTCCCAGCTGGATGTTCCGACTGTAGCTCCTGGAGGGACGCTTGGGATACCCCTGTTAGCCCCTCTGGATTAGCAGCTCCCTGTGCAGGTGTGTGCAGGTAGCTGCACTAAAAGCAGCTGCTCACATGGGGAGCTGCTACACCTAAGAGTGGGGGATGAGGTGAAGAAAGGTCCTGTGGGGTGTTCCCTCCCCTACACAGCCCTCTGCCAGACCCTTAAACAATGGGGTGCCAGATCTTCATTGCCAAGATAATTAACAATCTTTCCCCTGGCCAAACAGGAATTGTGCTACCAAAATTGCAAACAGTGAATGATTTCTCACAGACCACAGCTGCCAACACCAGGAAATCTCGCTGCCCTTGGAGAGCAGCACACCTCCAGTGAAGAGACATCAACACACAGAGAGGGTGAGGTTGGTTTTATAGGGAAAAAGGGCAGAGGTTGGATCACGAGGTCTGTGGCTGCAAGTGACATTCTACATCATTTCGTTCTGAATGGCACAGGATTTATCCTGGAGCAAAACTGCTCCCACCAAGAATTCTGCCTGCCCTGGAAGAGACAAGCACCTCCTTGAAATTGAAACCAGGAAGTGTAGAGGGTGAGCCATGTTTCACAGCGAATACGGCCAGTGACAGAGTCCAAGACCCAGGGGCCATGAAAGAAGGGCCGCCCACTGAAAATCTGAATGCAGAAGGATGTGTTGTGGACCCAAGCTGCCCTGATGTTAATCAGGGGTTACCTTAAACATCCCAAGTACAACTCGCAAACTGACATCAGGAACCTGGACTGGTGAGTTTTCTTTCCCAGGCTAAAAGTCTGGAATTAGCACACAGGACCCCCTGGCCCTGGGTGGGCAGCTGACTGCAACAAATATGACCATCGAAGAATATCTCCCAGACCCCATCTGCCCCCACCTCAAACTTGTACTGCCCTGATACTCCCAATGGAGCCCTAAAAACTGACATCAGAAACCAGGACTGGTGAGTTTTCTTTCCCAGGGAAAAGGGCAGGAGTATGTGCCCAGGGGCTCCTGGCCCTCAGCAGGAACCTGACTTCAAAAACTCCAATCATCGAAGGATGTATCCCAGAACAAAGCTGTCCCCACCTCAAGCTTGCACTGCCCTGATAGTCCCATGGGAGCACTACAAACCGACATCAAGAAACTGGACTTTGAGTTTTCTTTCCCAGGGTAAAGGGCCAGAGTATGTGCCCAGAGGTCCCTGCCCATGAGCTGGCACCTGACTTCAAAAAATCCAAACATTGAAAGATGTATCCCTGACAAAAGCTGTCCCCACCTCAAACTTGCGCTGCCCTGATAGTCCGATGGGAACCCTAAAATATGACATCAAGAACCTGGACTGGTGAGTTTTCTTTCCCAGGTAAAAGAGCTGGAATTAGAGCACAGGACCCCCTGGCCTTCGGCAGGCGCCTGAATGCAACAAACAAGAACATCAAAGGATATCACCCAGACACCATCTGCCCCAACCTCAAATTTGTGCTGCCCTCACAGTCCCAAGGGAGCCCTACAAACTGACATCAGGAACCTGGACTGGTGAGTTTTCTTTCCCCGGCAAAAAAGCTGGAATTAGAGCACAGGTCCCCCTGGCCCTGGGTGAGCAGCTGACCGCATCAAATGCGAACACTGAAGAATATCTCCCAGACCCCAGCTGCCCCCACCTCAAACTTGTACTGCCCTGATAGTCCCAATGGAGCCCTACAAACTGACATCAAGAACCTGAACTGGTGTGTTTTCTTTCCCAGGGAAAAGAGCTGGAATTACAGCACAGGACCCCAAGGCTTTGGGCAGGCCCCAGACTGCAAAAAATATGAGCATTGAAGGATATCACCCAGACACCATCTGCCCCAACCTCTAACTTGTGCTGCCCTAAGAGACCCAAGGGAGCCCTACAAAATGACATCAGGAACCTGGACTGGTGAGTTTTCTTTCCCAGGGAAAAGGGCTGGAGTATGTGCTCAGGGATCCCTGGGCCTGAGCTGGCACATGACTTCAAAAATTAAAATCATCAAAGGATGTATCCCAGAACGAAGCTGTCCCCACCTCAAACTTGCCCTGTCCTGAGAGTCCCATAGGAGCCCTACAAACTGACATCAGGAACCTGGACTGGTAAGCTTTCTTTTCCCAGCAAAAAGGCTGGAATTAGCGCACAGGTCCCCCTGGCCCTGGGCGGGCAGCTGACTGCATCAAATACGAACACTGAAGAATATCTCCCAGACCCCAGCTGCCCCCACATCAAACTGGTGCTGCCCTGATAGACCCAAGGGAGCATTAAAAACTGACATCAGGAACCTGGACTGGTGTGATTTCTTTCCCAGGGAAAAGGCTGGAATTAGCACTCACGACCCCCTGACCCCGGGTGGGAGGCTGACTGCAACAAATAGGAACATCAAAGAATAGCTCCCAGAACGAAGCTGTCCCCACCACAAACTTGTGCTGCCCTGATAGACCCAAGGGAGCCCTACAAACTGACATCAGGAACCTGGACTGGTGAGTTTTCTTTCCAGGGAAAACACTGGAAAATGTGCCAGGGGCCCCTGGCCCTGAGCTGTTGCCTCACTCCAAAAACTCCAAACATCCAAGGATGCATCCCAGAACAAAGCTGTCCCCACCTCAAACTTGTGCTGCCCTGAGAGTCCCAAGGGAGGCCTACAAACTGACATCAGGAACCTGGACTGCTGAGTTTTCTTTCCCAGGGAAAAAGTCTGGAATTTGCGCACATGACCCTGTGGTCCTGGGCTGGGCCCTGACGGCCACATGTACAAACATCAAAGGATATCTCCGAGACTTCATCTGCCCCAACATGTAACTTGTGCTGCCCTGAGAGTCCCAAGCAAGCCCTACAAACTGACATCAGGAACTTGGACTGGTGAGTTTTCTTTCCCAGGGAAAATGGCTAGAATTAGAGCAAAGGTCCCCCTGGCCTTGGGCAGGCGCCTGACTGCAACTCATAAGAACATCAAAGGATATCTCCGAGACTTCATCTGCCCCCACCTCAAACTTGCTCTGCCCTGAGGGTCCCAACAGAGCACTACAAACTGACATCAACAACCTGAACTGGTGAGTTTTCTTTACTCAGTGAAAAAAGCTGGAATTTGCGCACAGGTCCCCTGACACAGGGTGGGTGCCTGACTGCAAAAATAAGAACGTCAAAGGATATGTCCGAGACTTCATCTGCCCCCACCTCAAACTTGCGCTGCCCTGAGAGTCCCAAGGGAGCCCTACAAACTGACATCAGGAACCTGGACTGGTGAGTTTTCTTTCCAGGGAAAAGGCTGGAAAATATGCCCAGGGGCCCCAGGACCTGAGCTGGCGCCTCACTCCAAAAACTCCAAACATCCAAGGATGCATCCCAGAACAAAGCTGTCCCCACCTCAAACTTGTGTTGCCCTGATAGACCCAAGGGATCCCTACGAACTGAGATCAAGAACCTGGACTGGTGAGCTTTCTTTCCCAGGCATAAAGGCTGGAATTAGACCACAGGACCCCCTGACCCCGGGTGGGAGGCTGACTGCAACAAATAGGAACATCAAAGAATATCTCCCAGAACGAAGCTGTCCCAACCTCAAATTTGTGCTGCCTGTACAATGCCAAGGGAAACCTACAAACTGACATCAGGATCCTGGACTGGTGAGTTTTCTTTCCCAGGGAAAATGGCCAAAGTATGTGCCCAGGGGCCCCTGGCCCTGAGCTACCGCCTGAATGCAAAAACTACAAACATCGAAGGATGCATCCCAGAACAAAGCTGTCCCCACCTGAAACTTGCGCTGCCCTGACAGTCCCAATGGTTCCCTAGAAACTGACATCAGGAACCTGGATTGCTGTGTTTCCTATCCCAGGGAAAAGGCTGGAATTAGCGCACACGTCCCCTGACCCCGGGTGGGCGCCAGACTGCAACTCATAAGAACATCAAAGGATATCTCCGAGACTTCATCTGCCCCCACCTCAAACTTGTGCTGCCCTGATAGACCCAAGGGAGCCCTACAAACTGACATCAGGAACCTGGACTGCTGAGTTTTCTTTCCCAGGGAAAATGGACAAAGGATGTGCCCGGGGTCCCCTGGCCCTGACTGCAAAAAATCCTTATATCGAAGGATGGACCCCACACCGAAGTTGTCCCCACCTCAAACTTGTGCTGCCCTGATACACCCAAGGGAGCCCTACAAACTGACATCAGGAACCTGGACTGCTGAGTTTTCTTTCCCAGGGAAAATGGAAAAAGGGTGTGCCAAGGGGCCCCTGGCCCTGACTGCAAAAAATCCTTATATCGAAGGATGGACTCCACACCGAAGTTGTCCCCACCTCAAACTTGTGCTGCCCTGATACACCCAAGGGAGCCCTACAAACTGACATCAGGAACCTGGACTGCTGAGTTTCCTTTCCCAGGGAAAATGGAAAAAGGTTGTGCCCAGGGGCCCCTGGCCCTGACTGCAAAAAATCCTTATATCGAAGGATGGACCCCACACCGAAGTTGTCCCCACCTCAAACTTGTGCTGCCCTGATAGACCCAAGGCAGCCCTACAAACTCACATCAGGAACCTGGACTGCTGAGTTTTCTTTCCCAGGGAAAATGGAAAAAGGATGTGCCCAGGGGCCCCTGGCCCTAGGCAGGGACCGCACTGCAAAAAATCCTTATATCGAAGGATGGATTCCACACCGAAGTTGTCCCCACGTCAAACTTGTGCTGCCATGATAGACCCAAGGGAGCCATACAAACTCACATCAGGAACCTGGACTGCTGAGTTTTCTTTCCCAGGGAAAATGGAAAAAGGATGTGCCCAGGGCCCCTGGCCCTGACTGCAAAAAAATCCTTATATCGAAGGATGGACTCCACACCGAAGTTGTCCCCACCTCAAACTTGTGCTGCCATGATAGACCCAAGGGAGCCCTACAAACTGACATCAGGAACCTGGACTGCTGAGTTTTCTTTCCCAGGGAAAATGGCAAAAGGATGTGCCCAGGGGCCCCTGGCCCTGACTGCAAAAAAATCCTTGTATCGAAGGATGGACTCCACACCGAAGTTGTCCCCACCTCAAACTTGTGCTGCCCTGATAGACCCAAGGGAGCCCTACAAACTGACATCAGGAACCTGGACTGCTGAGTTTTCTTTCCCAGGGAAAATGGCCAAAGGGTGTGCCCGGGGGCCCCTGGCCCTCACTGCAAAAAATCCTTATATCGAAGGATGCACCCCACACCGAAGTTGTCCCCACCTCAAACTTGTGCTGCCCTGATAGACCCAAGGCAGCCCTACAAACTGACATCAGGAACCTGGACTGCTGAGTTTTCTTTCCCAGGGAAAATGGAAAAAGGATGTGCCCGGGGGCCCCTGGCCCTCACTGCAAAAAATCCTTATATCGAAGGATGCACCCCACACCGAAGTTGTCCCCACCTCAAAATTGTGCTGCCCTGATAGACCCAAGGCAGCCCTACAAACTGACATCAGGAACCTGGACTGCTGAGTTTTCTTTCCCAGGGAAAATGGAAAAAGGATGTGCCCAGGGGCCCCTGGCCCTGGGCAGGGACCTCACTGCAAAGAATCCTTATATCGAAAGATGGATTCCACACCGAAGTTGTCCCCACCTCAAACTTGTGCTGCCCTGATAGACCCAAGGGAGCCCTACAAACTGACATCAGGAACCTGGACTGCTGAGTTTTCTTTCCCAGGGAAAATGGCCAAAGGATGAGCCCGGGCGCCCCTGGCCCTGGGCCCCTGGCCCTGACTGCAAAAAATCCTTATATCGAAGGATGGACCCCACACCGAAGTTGTCCCCACCTCAAATTTGTGCTGCCCTGATAGACCCAAGAGAGCCCTACAATCTGACATCAGGAACCTGGACTGCTGAGTTTCGTTTCCCAGGGAAAATGGAAAAAGGATGTGCCCAGGGGACCCTGGCCCTGACTGCAAAGAATCCTTATATCGAAGGATGGACCCCACACCGAAGTTGTCCCCACCTCAAACTTGTGCTGCCATGATAGAACCAAGGGAGCCCTACAAACTGACATCAGGAACCTGGACTGCTGAGTTTTCTTTCCCAGGGAAAATGGAAAAAGGATGTGCCCAGGGGCCCCTGGCCCTGACTGCAAAAAAATCCTTATATCGAAGGATGGACTCCACACCGAAGTTGTCCCCACCTCAAACTTGTGCTGCCCTGATAGACCCAAGGGAGCCCTACAAACTGACATCAGGAACCTGGACTGCTGAGTTTTCTTTCCCAGGGAAAATGGAAAAGGATGTGCCCAGGGGCCCCTGGCCCTGACTGCAAAAAAATCCTTATATCGAAGGATGGACTCCACACCGAAGTTGTCCCCACCTCAAACTTGTGCTGCCCTGATAGACCCAAGGGAGCCCTACAAACTGACATCAGGAACCTGGACTGCTGAGTTTTCTTTCCCAGGGAAAATGGAAAAAGGATGTGCCCAGGGGCCCCTGGCCCTGACTGCAAAAAAATCCTTATATCGAAGGATGGACCCCACACCGAAGTTGTCCCCACCTCAAACTTGTGCTGCCCTGATACACCCAAGGGAGCCCTACAAACTGACATCAGGAACCTGGACTGCTGAGTTTTCTTTCCCAGGGAAAATGGCCAAAGGATGTGCCCGGGGGCCCCTGGCCCTGACTGCAAAAAATCCTTATATCGAAGGATGGACCCCACACCGAAGTTGTCCCCACCTCAAACTTGTGCTGCCCTGATACACCCAAGGGAGCCCTACAAACTGACATCAGGAACCTGGACTGCTGAGTTTTCTTTCCTAGGGAAAATGGAAAAAGGATGTGCCCAGGGGCCCTTGGCCATGGGCAGGGACCTCACTGCAAAAAATCCTTATATCGAAAGATGGACTCCACACCGAAGTTGTCCCCACGTCAAACTTGTGCTGCCATGATAGACCCAAGGGAGCCATACAAACTCACATCAGGAACCTGGACTGCTGAGTTTTCTTTCCCAGGGAAAATGGCAAAAGGATCTGCCCAGGGGCCCCTGGCCCTGACTGCAAAAAAATCCTTATATCGAAGGATGGACTCCACACCGAAGTTGTCCCCACCTCAAACTTGTGCTGCCCTGATAGACCCAAGGGAGCCCTACAAACTGACATCAGGAACCTGGACTGCTGAGTTTTCTTTCCCAGGGAAAATGGCCAAAGGGTGTGCCCGGGGGCCCCTGGCCCTCACTGCAAAAAATCCTTATATCGAAGGATGCACCCCACACCGAAGTTGTCCCCACCTCAAAATTGTGCTGCCCTGATAGACCCAAGGCAGCCCTACAAACTGACATCAGGAACCTGGACTGCTGAGTTTTCTTTCCCAGGGAAAATGGAAAAAGGATGTGCCCAGGGGCCCCTGGCCCTGGGCAGGGACCTCACTGCAAAGAATCCTTATATCGAAGGATGGTTTCCACACCGAAGTTGTCCCCACCTCAAACTTGTGCTGCCCTGATAGACCCAAGGGAGCCCTACAAACTGACATCAGGAACCTGGACTGCTGAGTTTTCTTTCCCAGGGAAAATGGCCAAAGGATGAGCCCGGGCGCCCCTGGCCCTGGGCCCCTGGCCCTGACTGCAAAAAATCCTTATATCGAAGGATGGACCCCACACCGAAGTTGTCCCCACCTCAAATTTTTGCTGCCCTGATAGACCCAAGAGAGCCCTACAATCTGACATCAGGAACCTGGACTGCTGAGTTTTCTTTCCCAGGGAAAATGGAAAAAGGATGTGCCCAGGGGACCCTGGCCCTGACTGCAAAGAATCCTTATATCGAAGGATGGACCCCACACCGAAGTTGTCCCCACCTCAAACTTGTGCTGCCATGATAGAACCAAGGCAGCCCTACAAACTGACATCAGGAACCTGGACTGCTGAGTTTTCTTTCCCAGGGAAAATGGAAAAGGATGTGCCCAGGGGCCCCTGGCCCTGACTGCAAAAAAATCCTTATATCGAAGGATGGACTCCACACCGAAGTTGTCCCCACCTCGAACTTGTGCTGCCCTGATAGACCCAAGGGAGCCCTACAAACTGACATCAGGAACCTGGACTGCTGAGTTTTCTTTCCCAGGGAAAATGGCCAAAGGATGTGCCCGGGGTCCCCTGGCCCTGACTGCAAAAAATCCTTATATCGAAGGATGGACCCCACACCGAAGTTGTCCCCACCTCAAACTTGTGCTGCCCTGATAGACCCAAGGGAGCCCTACAAACTGACATCAGGAACCTGGACTGCTGAGTTTTCTTTCCCAGGGAAAATGGAAAAAGTGTGTGCCAATGGGCCCCTGGCCCTGACTGCAAAAAATCCTTATATCGAAGGATGGACTCCACACCGAAGTTGTCCCCACCTCAAACTTGTGCTGCCCTGATACACCCAAGGGAGCCCTACAAACTGACATCAGGAACCTGGACTGCTGAGTTTCCTTTCCCAGGGAAAATGGAAAAAGGTTGTGCCCAGGGGCCCCTGGCCCTGACTGCAAAAAATCCTTATATCGAAGGATGGACCCCACACCGAAGTTGTCCCCACCTCAAACTTGTGCTGCCCTGATAGACCCAAGGCAGCCCTACAAACTGACATCAGGAACCTGGACTGCTGAGTTTTCTTTCCCAGGGAAAATGGAAAAAGGATGTGCCCAGGGGCCCCTGGCCCTAGGCAGGGACCTCACTGCAAAAAATCCTTATATCGAAGGATGGATTCCACACCGAAGTTGTCCCCACGTCAAACTTGTGCTGCCAGGAGCCATACAAACTCACATCAGGAACCTGGACTGCTGAGTTTTCTTTCCCAGGGAAAATGGAAAAAGGATGTGCCCAGGGGCCCCTGGCCCTGACTGCAAAAAAATCCTTGTATCGAAGGATGGACTCCACACCGAAGTTGTCCCCACCTCAAACTTGTGCTGCCCTGATAGACCCAAGGGAGCCCTACAAACTGACATCAGGAACCTGGACTGCTGAGTTTTCTTTCCCAGGGAAAATGGAAAAGGATGTGCCCAGGGGCCCCTGGCCCTGACTGCAAAAAAATCCTTATATCGAAGGATGGACTCCACACCGAAGTTGTCCCCACCTCAAACTTGTGCTGCCCTGATAGACCCAAGGGAGCCCTACAAACTGACATCAGGAACCTGGACTGCTGAGTTTTCTTTCCCAGGGAAAATGGCCAAAGGATGTGCCCGGGGTCCCCTGGCCCTGACTGCAAAGAATCCTTATATCGAAGGATGGACCCCACACCGAAGTTGTCCCCACCTCAAACTTGTGCTGCCCTGATACACCCAAGGGAGCCCTACAAACTGACATCAGGAACCTGGACTGCTGAGTTTTCTTTCCCAGGGAAAATGGCCAAAGGATGTGCCCGGGGGCCCCTGGCCCTGACTGCAAAAAATCCTTATATCGAAGGATGGACCCCACAACGAAGTTGTCCCCACCTCAAACTTGTGCTGCCCTGATACACCCAAGGGAGCCCTACAATCTGACATCAGGAACCTGGACTGCTGAGTTTTCTTTCCCAGGGAAAATGGCCGAAGGATGTGCCCAGGGGCCCTTGGCCATGGGCAGGGACCTCACTGCAAAAAATCCTTATATCGAAAGATGGACTCCACACCGAAGTTGTCCCCACGTCAAACTTGTGCTGCCATGATAGACCCAAGGGAGCCATACAAACTGACATCAGGAACCTGGACTGCTGAGTTTTCTTTCCCAGGGAAAATGGAAAAAGGATGTGCCCAGGGGCCCCTGGCCCTGACTGCAAAAAAATCCTTATATCGAAGGATGGACTCCACACCGAAGTTGTCCCCACCTCAAACTTGTGCTGCCCTGATAGACCCAAGGGAGCCCTACAAACTGACATCAGGAACCTGGACTGCTGAGTTTTCTTTCCCAGGGAAAATGGAAAAAGGATGTGCCCAGGGGCCCCTGGCCCTGACTGCAAAAAAATCCTTATATCGAAGGATGGACTCCACACCGAAGTTGTCCCCACCTCAAACTTGTGCTGCCCTGATAGACCCAAGGGAGCCCTACAAACTGACATCAGGAACCTGGACTGCTGAGTTTTCTTTCCCAGGGAAAATGGAAAAGGATGTGCCCAGGGGCCCCTGGCCCTGACTGCAAAAAAATCCTTATATCGAAGGATGGACTCCACACCGAAGTTGTCCCCACCTCAAACTTGTGCTGCCCTGATAGACCCAAGGGAGCCCTACAAACTGACATCAGGAACCTGGACTGCTGAGTTTTCTTTCCCAGGGAAAATGGAAAAAGGATGTGCCCAGGGGCCCCTGGCCCTGACTGCAAAAAAATCCTTATATCGAAGGATGGACCCCACACCGAAGTTGTCCCCACCTCAAACTTGTGCTGCCCTGATACACCCAAGGGAGCCCTACAAACTGACATCAGGAACCTGGACTGCTGAGTTTTCTTTCCCAGGGAAAATGGCCAAAGGATGTGCCCGGGGGCCCCTGGCCCTGACTGCAAAAAATCCTTATATCGAAGGATGGACCCCACACCGAAGTTGTCCCCACCTCAAACTTGTGCTGCCCTGATACACCCAAGGGAGCCCTACAAACTGACATCAGGAACCTGGACTGCTGAGTTTTCTTTCCCAGGGAAAATGGAAAAAGGATGTGCCCAGGGGCCCTTGGCCATGGGCAGGGACCTCACTGCAAAAAATCCTTATATCGAAAGATGGACTCCACACCGAAGTTGTCCCCACGTCAAACTTGTGCTGCCATGATAGACCCAAGGGAGCCATACAAACTCACATCAGGAACCTGGACTGCTGAGTTTTCTTTCCCAGGGAAAATGGCAAAAGGATCTGCCCAGGGGCCCCTGGCCCTGACTGCAAAAAAATCCTTATATCGAAGGATGGACTCCACACCGAAGTTGTCCCCACCTCAAACTTGTGCTGCCCTGATAGACCCAAGGGAGCCCTACAAACTGACATCAGGAACCTGGACTGCTGAGTTTTCTTTCCCAGGGAAAATGGCCAAAGGGTGTGCCCGGGGGCCCCTGGCCCTCACTGCAAAAAATCCTTATATCGAAGGATGCACCCCACACCGAAGTTGTCCCCACCTCAAAATTGTGCTGCCCTGATAGACCCAAGGCAGCCCTACAAACTGACATCAGGAACCTGGACTGCTGAGTTTTCTTTCCCAGGGAAAATGGAAAAAGGATGTGCCCAGGGGCCCCTGGCCCTGGGCAGGGACCTCACTGCAAAGAATCCTTATATCGAAGGATGGTTTCCACACCGAAGTTGTCCCCACCTCAAACTTGTGCTGCCCTGATAGACCCAAGGGAGCCCTACAAACTGACATCAGGAACCTGGACTGCTGAGTTTTCTTTCCCAGGGAAAATGGCCAAAGGATGAGCCCGGGCGCCCCTGGCCCTGGGCCCCTGGCCCTGACTGCAAAAAATCCTTATATCGAAGGATGGACCCCACACCGAAGTTGTCCCCACCTCAAATTTTTGCTGCCCTGATAGACCCAAGAGAGCCCTACAATCTGACATCAGGAACCTGGACTGCTGAGTTTTCTTTCCCAGGGAAAATGGAAAAAGGATGTGCCCAGGGGACCCTGGCCCTGACTGCAAAGAATCCTTATATCGAAGGATGGACCCCACACCGAAGTTGTCCCCACCTCAAACTTGTGCTGCCATGATAGAACCAAGGCAGCCCTACAAACTGACATCAGGAACCTGGACTGCTGAGTTTTCTTTCCCAGGGAAAATGGAAAAGGATGTGCCCAGGGGCCCCTGGCCCTGACTGCAAAAAAATCCTTATATCGAAGGATGGACTCCACACCGAAGTTGTCCCCACCTCGAACTTGTGCTGCCCTGATAGACCCAAGGGAGCCCTACAAACTGACATCAGGAACCTGGACTGCTGAGTTTTCTTTCCCAGGGAAAATGGCCAAAGGATGTGCCCGGGGTCCCCTGGCCCTGACTGCAAAAAATCCTTATATCGAAGGATGGACCCCACAACGAAGTTGTCCCCACCTCAAACTTGTGCTGCCCTGATAGACCCAAGGGAGCCCTACAAACTGACATCAGGAACCTGGACTGCTGAGTTTTCTTTCCCAGGGAAAATGGAAAAAGTGTGTGCCAATGGGCCCCTGGCCCTGACTGCAAAAAATCCTTATATCGAAGGATGGACTCCACACCGAAGTTGTCCCCACCTCAAACTTGTGCTGCCATGATAGACCCAAGGGAGCCCTACAAACTGACATCAGGAACCTGGACTGCTGAGTTTCCTTTCCCAGGGAAAATGGAAAAAGGTTGTGCCCAGGGGCCCCTGGCCCTGACTGCAAAAAATCCTTATATCGAAGGATGGACCCCACACCGAAGTTGTCCCCACCTCAAACTTGTGCTGCCCTGATAGACCCAAGGCAGCCCTACAAACTGACATCAGGAACCTGGACTGCTGAGTTTTCTTTCCCAGGGAAAATGGAAAAAGGATGTGCCCAGGGGCCCCTGGCCCTAGGCAGGGACCTCACTGCAAAAAATCCTTATATCGAAGGATGGATTCCACACCGAAGTTGTCCCCACGTCAAACTTGTGCTGCCAGGAGCCATACAAACTCACATCAGGAACCTGGACTGCTGAGTTTTCTTTCCCAGGGAAAATGGAAAAAGGATGTGCCCAGGGGCCCCTGGCCCTGACTGCAAAAAAATCCTTGTATCGAAGGATGGACTCCACACCGAAGTTGTCCCCACCTCAAACTTGTGCTGCCCTGATAGACCCAAGGGAGCCCTACAAACTGACATCAGGAACCTGGACTGCTGAGTTTTCTTTCCCAGGGAAAATGGCCAAAGGATGTGCCCGGGGTCCCCTGGCCCTGACTGCAAAGAATCCTTATATCGAAGGATGGACCCCACACCGAAGTTGTCCCCACCTCAAACTTGTGCTGCCCTGATACACCCAAGGGAGCCCTACAAACTGACATCAGGAACCTGGACTGCTGAGTTTTCTTTCCCAGGGAAAATGGCCAAAGGATGTGCCCGGGGGCCCCTGGCCCTGACTGCAAAAAATCCTTATATCGAAGGATGGACCCCACAACGAAGTTGTCCCCACCTCAAACTTGTGCTGCCCTGATACACCCAAGGGAGCCCTACAATCTGACATCAGGAACCTGGACTGCTGAGTTTTCTTTCCCAGGGAAAATGGCCGAAGGATGTGCCCAGGGGCCCTTGGCCATGGGCAGGGACCTCACTGCAAAAAATCCTTATATCGAAAGATGGACTCCACACCGAAGTTGTCCCCACGTCAAACTTGTGCTGCCATGATAGACCCAAGGGAGCCCTACAAACTGACATCAGGAACCTGGACTGCTGAGTTTTCTTTCCCAGGGAAAATGGAAAAAGGATGTGCCCAGGGGCCCCTGGCCCTGACTGCAAAAAAATCCTTATATCGAAGGATGGACTCCACACCGAAGTTGTCCCCACCTCAAACTTGTGCTGCCCTGATAGACCCAAGGGAGCCCTACAAACTGACATCAGGAACCTGGACTGCTGAGTTTTCTTTCCCAGGGAAAATGGCAAAAGGATGTGCCCAGGGGCCCCTGGCCCTGACTGCAAAAAATCCTTATATCGAAGGATGGACTCCACACCGAAGTTGTCCCCACCTCAAACTTGTGCTGCCCTGATAGACCCAAGGGAGCCCTACAAACTGACATCAGGAACCTGGACTGCTGAGTTTTCTTTCCCAGGGAAAATGGCAAAAGGATGTGCCCAGGGGCCCCTGGCCATGGGCAGGGCCAGCACTGCAAAAAATCCTTATATCGAAGGATGGACCCCACACCGAAGTTGTCCCCACCTCAAACTTGTGCTGCCCTGATAGACCCAAGGGAGCCCTACAAACTGACATCAGGAACCTGGACTGCTGAGTTTTCTTTCCCAGGGAAAATGGACAAAGGATGTGCCCGGGGGCCCCTGGCCCTGACTGCAAAAAATCCTTATATCGAAGGATGGACCCCACACCGAAGTTGTCCCCACCTCAAACTTGTGCTGCCCTGATAGACCCAAGGGAGCCCTACAAACTGACATCAGGAACCTGGACTGCTGAGTTTTCTTTCCCAGGGAAAATGGAAAAAGGATGTGCCCAGGGGCCCCTGGCCCTGGGCAGGGCCCTGACTGCAAAAAATCCTTATATCGAAGGATGGACCCCACAACGAAGTTGTCCCCACCTCAAACTTGTGCTGCCCTGATAGACCCAAGGGAGCCCTACAAACTGACATCAGGAACCTGGACTGCTGAGTTTTCTTTCCCAGGGAAAATGGCCAAAGGGTGTGCCCGGGGGCCCCTGGCCCTCACTGCAAAAAATCCTTATATCGAAGGATGCACCCCACACCGAAGTTGTCCCCACCTCAAACTTGTGCTGCCCTGATACACCCAAGGGAGCCCTACAAACTGACATCAGGAACCTGGACTGCTGAGTTTTCTTTCCCAGGGAAAATGGAAAAAGGATGTGCCCAGGGGCCCCTGGCCCTGGGCAGGGACCTCACTGCAAAGAATCCTTATATCGAAGGATGGACCCCACACCGAAGTTGTCCCCACCTCAAACTTGTGCTGCCCTGATAGACCCAAGGGAGCCCTACAAACTGACATCAGGAACCTGGACTGCTGAGTTTTCTTTCCCAGGGAAAATGGCCAAAGGATGTGCCCGGGGTCCCCTGGCCCTGACTGCAAAAAATCCTTATATCGAAGGATGGACCCCACACCGAAGTTGTCCCCACCTCAAACTTGTGCTGCCCTGATAGACCCAAGGGAGCCCTACAAACTGACATCAGGAACCTGGACTGCTGAGTTTTCTTTCCCAGGGAAAATGGCCAAAGGATGAGCCCGGGCGCCCCTGGCCCTGGGCCCCTGGCCCTGACTGCAAAAAATCCTTATATCGAAGGATGGACCCCACACCGAAGTTGTCCCCACCTCAAATTTGTGCTGCCCTGATAGACCCAAGAGAGCCCTACAATCTGACATCAGGAACCTGGACTACTGAGTTTTCTTTCCCAGGGAAAATGGAAAAAGGATGTGCCCAGGGGCCCCTGGCCCTGACTGCAAAAAAATCCTTATATCGAAGGATGGACTCCACACCGAAGTTGTCCCCACCTCAAACTTGTGCTGCCCTGATAGACCCAAGGGAGCCCTACAAACTGACATCAGGAACCTGGACTGCTGAGTTTTCTTTCCCAGGGAAAATGGCAAAAGGATGTGCCCAGGGGCCCCTGGCCCTGACTGCAAAAAATCCTTATATCGAAGGATGGACTCCACACCGAAGTTGTCCCCACCTCAAACTTGTGCTGCCCTGATAGACCCAAGGGAGCCCTACAAACTGACATCAGGAACCTGGACTGCTGAGTTTTCTTTCCCAGGGAAAATGGCAAAAGGATGTGCCCAGGGGCCCCTGGCCATGGGCAGGGCCAGCACTGCAAAAAATCCTTATATCGAAGGATGGACCCCACACCGAAGTTGTCCCCACCTCAAACTTGTGCTGCCCTGATAGACCCAAGGGAGCCCTACAAACTGACATCAGGAACCTGGACTGCTGAGTTTTCTTTCCCAGGGAAAATGGACAAAGGATGTGCCCGGGGGCCCCTGGCCCTGACTGCAAAAAATCCTTATATCGAAGGATGGACCCCACACCGAAGTTGTCCCCACCTCAAACTTGTGCTGCCCTGATAGACCCAAGGGAGCCCTACAAACTGACATCAGGAACCTGGACTGCTGAGTTTTCTTTCCCAGGGAAAATGGAAAAAGGATGTGCCCAGGGGCCCCTGGCCCTGGGCAGGGCCCTGACTGCAAAAAATCCTTATATCGAAGGATGGACCCCACAACGAAGTTGTCCCCACCTCAAACTTGTGCTGCCCTGATAGACCCAAGGGAGCCCTACAAACTGACATCAGGAACCTGGACTGCTGAGTTTTCTTTCCCAGGGAAAATGGCCAAAGGGTGTGCCCGGGGGCCCCTGGCCCTCACTGCAAAAAATCCTTATATCGAAGGATGCACCCCACACCGAAGTTGTCCCCACCTCAAACTTGTGCTGCCCTGATACACCCAAGGGAGCCCTACAAACTGACATCAGGAACCTGGACTGCTGAGTTTTCTTTCCCAGGGAAAATGGAAAAAGGATGTGCCCAGGGGCCCCTGGCCCTGGGCAGGGACCTCACTGCAAAGAATCCTTATATCGAAAGATGGATTCCACACCGAAGTTGTCCCCACCTCAAACTTGTGCTGCCCTGATAGACCCAAGGGAGCCCTACAAACTGACATCAGGAACCTGGACTGCTGAGTTTTCTTTCCCAGGGAAAATGGCCAAAGGATGTGCCCGGGGTCCCCTGGCCCTGACTGCAAAAAATCCTTATATCGAAGGATGGACCCCACACCGAAGTTGTCCCCACCTCAAACTTGTGCTGCCCTGATAGACCCAAGGGAGCCCTACAAACTGACATCAGGAACCTGGACTGCTGAGTTTTCTTTCCCAGGGAAAATGGAAAAAGGATGTGCCCAGGGGCCCCTGGCCCTGGGCAGGGACCTCACTGCAAAGAATCCTTATATCGAAGGATGGATTCCACACCGAAGTTGTCCCCACCTCAAACTTGTGCTGCCCTGATAGACCCAAGGGAGCCCTACAAACTGACATCAGGAACCTGGACTGCTGAGTTTTCTTTCCCAGGGAAAATGGCCAAAGGATGAGCCCGGGCGCCCCTGGCCCTGGGCCCCTGGCCCTGACTGCAAAAAATCCTTATATCGAAGGATGGACCCCACACCGAAGTTGTCCCCACCTCAAATTTGTGCTGCCCTGATAGACCCAAGAGAGCCCTACAATCTGACATCAGGAACCTGGACTGCTGAGTTTCGTTTCCCAGGGAAAATGGAAAAAGGATCTGCCCAGGGGACCCTGGCCCTGACTGCAAAGAATCCTTATATCGAAGGATGGACCCCACACCGAAGTTGTCCCCACCTCAAACTTGTGCTGCCATGATAGAACCAAGGGAGCCCTACAAACTGACATCAGGAACCTGGACTGCTGAGTTTTCTTTCCCAGGGAAAATGGAAAAAGGATGTGCCCAGGGGCCCCTGGCCCTGACTGCAAAAAAATCCTTATATCGAAGGATGGACTCCACACCGAAGTTGTCCCCACCTCAAACTTGTGCTGCCCTGATAGACCCAAGGGAGCCCTACAAACTGACATCAGGAACCTGGACTGCTGAGTTTTCTTTCCCAGGGAAAATGGAAAAGGATGTGCCCAGGGGCCCCTGGCCCTGACTGCAAAAAAATCCTTATATCGAAGGATGGACTCCACACCGAAGTTGTCCCCACCTCAAACTTGTGCTGCCCTGATAGACCCAAGGGAGCCCTACAAACTGACATCAGGAACCTGGACTGCTGAGTTTTCTTTCCCAGGGAAAATGGAAAAAGGATGTGCCCAGGGGCCCCTGGCCCTGACTGCAAAAAAATCCTTATATCGAAGGATGGACCCCACACCGAAGTTGTCCCCACCTCAAACTTGTGCTGCCCTGATACACCCAAGGGAGCCCTACAAACTGACATCAGGAACCTGGACTGCTGAGTTTTCTTTCCCAGGGAAAATGGCCAAAGGATGTGCCCGGGGGCCCCTGGCCCTGACTGCAAAAAATCCTTATATCGAAGGATGGACCCCACACCGAAGTTGTCCCCACCTCAAACTTGTGCTGCCCTGATACACCCAAGGGAGCCCTACAAACTGACATCAGGAACCTGGACTGCTGAGTTTTCTTTCCCAGGGAAAATGGAAAAAGGATGTGCCCAGGGGCCCTTGGCCATGGGCAGGGACCTCACTGCAAAAAATCCTTATATCGAAAGATGGACTCCACACCGAAGTTGTCCCCACGTCAAACTTGTGCTGCCATGATAGACCCAAGGGAGCCATACAAACTCACATCAGGAACCTGGACTGCTGAGTTTTCTTTCCCAGGGAAAATGGCAAAAGGATCTGCCCAGGGGCCCCTGGCCCTGACTGCAAAAAAATCCTTATATCGAAGGATGGACTCCACACCGAAGTTGTCCCCACCTCAAACTTGTGCTGCCCTGATAGACCCAAGGGAGCCCTACAAACTGACATCAGGAACCTGGACTGCTGAGTTTTCTTTCCCAGGGAAAATGGCCAAAGGGTGTGCCCGGGGGCCCCTGGCCCTCACTGCAAAAAATCCTTATATCGAAGGATGCACCCCACACCGAAGTTGTCCCCACCTCAAAATTGTGCTGCCCTGATAGACCCAAGGCAGCCCTACAAACTGACATCAGGAACCTGGACTGCTGAGTTTTCTTTCCCAGGGAAAATGGAAAAAGGATGTGCCCAGGGGCCCCTGGCCCTGGGCAGGGACCTCACTGCAAAGAATCCTTATATCGAAGGATGGTTTCCACACCGAAGTTGTCCCCACCTCAAACTTGTGCTGCCCTGATAGACCCAAGGGAGCCCTACAAACTGACATCAGGAACCTGGACTGCTGAGTTTTCTTTCCCAGGGAAAATGGCCAAAGGATGAGCCCGGGCGCCCCTGGCCCTGGGCCCCTGGCCCTGACTGCAAAAAATCCTTATATCGAAGGATGGACCCCACACCGAAGTTGTCCCCACCTCAAACTTGTGCTGCCCTGATAGACCCAAGGGAGCCCTACAAACTGACATCAGGAACCTGGACTGCTGAGTTTTCTTTCCCAGGGAAAATGGAAAAAGGGTGTGCCAAGGGGCCCCTGGCCCTGACTGCAAAAAATCCTTATATCGAAGGATGGACTCCACACCGAAGTTGTCCCCACCTCAAACTTGTGCTGCCCTGATACACCCAAGGGAGCCCTACAAACTGACATCAGGAACCTGGACTGCTGAGTTTTCTTTCCCAGGGAAAATGGAAAAAGGTTGTGCCCAGGGGCCCCTGGCCCTGACTGCAAAAAATCGTTATAGCGAAGGATGGACCCCACACCGAAGTTGTCCCCACCTCAAACTTGTGCTGCCCTGATAGACCCAAGGCAGCCCTACAAACTGACATCAGGAACCTGGACTGCTGAGTTTTCTTTCCCAGGGAAAATGGAAAAAGGATGTGCCCAGGGGCCCCTGGCCCTAGGCAGGGACCTCACTGCAAAAAATCCTTATATCGAAGGATGGATTCCACACCGAAGTTGTCCCCACGTCAAACTTGTGCTGCCATGATAGACCCAAGGGAGCCATACAAACTGACATCAGGAACCTGGACTGCTGAGTTTTCTTTCCCAGGGAAAATGGAAAAAGGATGTGCCCAGGGCCCCTGGCCCTGACTGCAAAAAAATCCTTATATCGAAGGATGGACTCCACACCGAAGTTGTCCCCACCTCAAACTTGTGCTGCCCTGATAGACCCAAGGGAGCCCTACAAACTGACATCAGGAACCTGGACTGCTGAGTTTTCTTTCCCAGGGAAAATGGAAAAAGGATGTGCCCAGGGGCCCGTGGCCCTGGGCAGGGCCAGCACTGCAAAAAATCCTTATATCGAAGGATGGACCCCACACCGAAGTTGTCCCCACCTCAAACTTGTGCTGCCCTGATACACCCAAGGGAGCCCTACAAACTGACATCAGGAACCTGGACTGCTGAGTTTTCTTTCCCAGGGAAAATGGCCAAAGGATGTGCCCGGGGGCCCCTGGCCCTGACTGCAAAAAATCCTTATATCGAAGGATGGACCCCACAACGAAGTTGTCCCCACCTCAAACTTGTGCTGCCCTGATACACCCAAGGGAGCCCTACAATCTGACATCAGGAACCTGGACTGCTGAGTTTTCTTTCCCAGGGAAAATGGCCGAAGGATGTGCCCAGGGGCCCTTGGCCATGGGCAGGGACCTCACTGCAAAAAATCCTTATATCGAAAGATGGACTCCACACCGAAGTTGTCCCCACGTCAAACTTGTG
This sequence comes from Lonchura striata, assembly GCF_046129695.1. Taxonomy (NCBI): domain Eukaryota; kingdom Metazoa; phylum Chordata; class Aves; order Passeriformes; family Estrildidae; genus Lonchura; species Lonchura striata. The sequence continues at coordinate 541,671 of NC_134639.1, read as the reverse complement.
CTGCCATGATAGACCCAAGGGAGCCATACAAACTGACATCAGGAACCTGGACTGCTGAGTTTTCTTTCCCAGGGAAAATGGAAAAAGGATGTGCCCAGGGGCCCCTGGCCCTGACTGCAAAAAAATCCTTATATCGAAGGATGGACTCCACACCGAAGTTGTCCCCACCTCAAACTTGTGCTGCCCTGATAGACCCAAGGGAGCCCTACAAACTGACATCAGGAACCTGGACTGCTGAGTTTTCTTTCCCAGGGAAAATGGCAAAAGGATGTGCCCAGGGGCCCCTGGCCCTGACTGCAAAAAATCCTTATATCGAAGGATGGACTCCACACCGAAGTTGTCCCCACCTCAAACTTGTGCTGCCCTGATAGACCCAAGGGAGCCCTACAAACTGACATCAGGAACCTGGACTGCTGAGTTTTCTTTCCCAGGGAAAATGGCAAAAGGATGTGCCCAGGGGCCCCTGGCCATGGGCAGGGCCAGCACTGCAAAAAATCCTTATATCGAAGGATGGACCCCACACCGAAGTTGTCCCCACCTCAAACTTGTGCTGCCCTGATAGACCCAAGGGAGCCCTACAAACTGACATCAGGAACCTGGACTGCTGAGTTTTCTTTCCCAGGGAAAATGGACAAAGGATGTGCCCGGGGGCCCCTGGCCCTGACTGCAAAAAATCCTTATATCGAAGGATGGACCCCACACCGAAGTTGTCCCCACCTCAAACTTGTGCTGCCCTGATAGACCCAAGGGAGCCCTACAAACTGACATCAGGAACCTGGACTGCTGAGTTTTCTTTCCCAGAAAAAATGGAAAAAGGATGTGCCCAGGGGCCCCTGGCCCTGGGCAGGGCCCTGACTGCAAAAAATCCTTATATCGAAGGATGCACCCCACAACGAAGTTGTCCCCACCTCAAACTTGTGCTGCCCTGATAGACCCAAGGGAGCCCTACAAACTGACATCAGGAACCTGGACTGCTGAGTTTTCTTTCCCAGGGAAAATGGCCAAAGGGTGTGCCCGGGGGCCCCTGGCCCTCACTGCAAAAAATCCTTATATCGAAGGATGCACCCCACACCGAAGTTGTCCCCACCTCAAACTTGTGCTGCCCTGATACACCCAAGGGAGCCCTACAAACTGACATCAGGAACCTGGACTGCTGAGTTTTCTTTCCCAGGGAAAATGGAAAAAGGATGTGCCCAGGGGCCCCTGGCCCTGGGCAGGGACCTCACTGCAAAGAATCCTTATATCGAAAGATGGATTCCACACCGAAGTTGTCCCCACCTCAAACTTGTGCTGCCCTGATAGACCCAAGGGAGCCCTACAAACTGACATCAGGAACCTGGACTGCTGAGTTTTCTTTCCCAGGGAAAATGGCCAAAGGATGTGCCCGGGGTCCCCTGGCCCTGACTGCAAAAAATCCTTATATCGAAGGATGGACCCCACACCGAAGTTGTCCCCACCTCAAACTTGTGCTGCCCTGATAGACCCAAGGGAGCCCTACAAACTGACATCAGGAACCTGGACTGCTGAGTTTTCTTTCCCAGGGAAAATGGCCAAAGGATGAGCCCGGGCGCCCCTGGCCCTGGGCCCCTGGCCCTGACTGCAAAAAATCCTTATATCGAAGGATGGACCCCACACCGAAGTTGTCCCCACCTCAAATTTGTGCTGCCCTGATAGACCCAAGAGAGCCCTACAATCTGACATCAGGAACCTGGACTGCTGAGTTTTCTTTCCCAGGGAAAATGGAAAAAGGATGTGCCCAGGGGCCCCTGGCCCTGACTGCAAAAAAATCCTTATATCGAAGGATGGACTCCACACCGAAGTTGTCCCCACCTCAAACTTGTGCTGCCCTGATAGACCCAAGGGAGCCCTACAAACTGACATCAGGAACCTGGACTGCTGAGTTTTCTTTCCCAGGGAAAATGGCAAAAGGATGTGCCCAGGGGCCCCTGGCCCTGACTGCAAAAAATCCTTATATCGAAGGATGGACTCCACACCGAAGTTGTCCCCACCTCAAACTTGTGCTGCCCTGATAGACCCAAGGGAGCCCTACAAACTGACATCAGGAACCTGGACTGCTGAGTTTTCTTTCCCAGGGAAAATGGCAAAAGGATGTGCCCAGGGGCCCCTGGCCATGGGCAGGGCCAGCACTGCAAAAAATCCTTATATCGAAGGATGGACCCCACACCGAAGTTGTCCCCACCTCAAACTTGTGCTGCCCTGATAGACCCAAGGGAGCCCTACAAACTGACATCAGGAACCTGGACTGCTGAGTTTTCTTTCCCAGGGAAAATGGACAAAGGATGTGCCCGGGGGCCCCTGGCCCTGACTGCAAAAAATCCTTATATCGAAGGATGGACCCCACACCGAAGTTGTCCCCACCTCAAACTTGTGCTGCCCTGATACACCCAAGGGAGCCCTACAAACTGACATCAGGAACCTGGACTGCTGAGTTTTCTTTCCCAGGGAAAATGGAAAAAGGATGTGCCCAGGGGCCCCTGGCCCTGGGCAGGGCCCTGACTGCAAAAAATCCTTATATCGAAGGATGCACCCCACACCGAAGTTGTCCCCACCTCAAACTTGTGCTGCCCTGATACACCCAAGGGAGCCCTACAAACTGACATCAGGAACCTGGACTGCTGAGTTTTCTTTCCCAGGGAAAATGGAAAAAGGATGTGCCCAGGGGCCCCTGGCCCTGGGCAGGGACCTCACTGCAAAGAATCCTTATATCGAAAGATGGATTCCACACCGAAGTTGTCCCCACCTCAAACTTGTGCTGCCCTGATAGACCCAAGGGAGCCCTACAAACTGACATCAGGAACCTGGACTGCTGAGTTTTCTTTCCCAGGGAAAATGGCCAAAGGATGTGCCCGGGGTCCCCTGGCCCTGACTGCAAAAAATCCTTATATCGAAGGATGGACCCCACACCGAAGTTGTCCCCACCTCAAACTTGTGCTGCCCTGATAGACCCAAGGGAGCCCTACAAACTGACATCAGGAACCTGGACTGCTGAGTTTTCTTTCCCAGGGAAAATGGCCAAAGGATGAGCCCGGGCGCCCCTGGCCCTGGGCCCCTGGCCCTGACTGCAAAAAATCCTTATATCGAAGGATGGACCCCACACCGAAGTTGTCCCCACCTCAAATTTGTGCTGCCCTGATAGACCCAAGAGAGCCCTACAATCTGACATCAGGAACCTGGACTGCTGAGTTTTCTTTCCCAGGGAAAATGGAAAAAGGATGTGCCCAGGGGCCCTTGGCCATGGGCAGGGACCTCACTGCAAAAAATCCTTATATCGAAAGATGGACTCCACACCGAAGTTGTCCCCACGTCAAACTTGTGCTGCCATGATAGACCCAAGGGAGCCATACAAACTCACATCAGGAACCTGGACTGCTGAGTTTTCTTTCCCAGGGAAAATGGCAAAAGGATCTGCCCAGGGGCCCCTGGCCCTGACTGCAAAAAAATCCTTATATCGAAGGATGGACTCCACACCGAAGTTGTCCCCACCTCAAACTTGTGCTGCCCTGATAGACCCAAGGGAGCCCTACAAACTGACATCAGGAACCTGGACTGCTGAGTTTTCTTTCCCAGGGAAAATGGCCAAAGGGTGTGCCCGGGGGCCCCTGGCCCTCACTGCAAAAAATCGTTATATCGAAGGATGGTTTCCACACCGAAGTTGTCCCCACCTCAAACTTGTGCTGCCCTGATAGACCCAAGGCAGCCCTACAAACTGACATCAGGAACCTGGACTGCTGAGTTTTCTTTCCCAGGGAAAATGGAAAAAGGATGTGCCCAGGGGCCACTGGCCCTAGGCAGGGACCTCACTGCAAAAAATCCTTATATCGAAGGATGGATTCCACACCGAAGTTGTCCCCACGTCAAACTTGTGCTGCCATGATAGACCCAAGGGAGCCATACAAACTGACATCAGGAACCTGGACTGCTGAGTTTTCTTTCCCAGGGAAAATGGAAAAAGGATGTGCCCAGGGCCCCTGGCCCTGACTGCAAAAAAATCCTTATATCGAAGGATGGACTCCACACCGAAGTTGTCCCCACCTCAAACTTGTGCTGCCCTGATAGACCCAAGGGAGCCCTACAAACTGACATCAGGAACCTGGACTGCTGAGTTTTCTTTCCCAGGGAAAATGGAAAAAGGATGTGCCCAGGGGCCCGTGGCCCTGGGCAGGGCCAGCACTGCAAAAAATCCTTATATCGAAGGATGGACCCCACACCGAAGTTGTCCCCACCTCAAACTTGTGCTGCCCTGATACACCCAAGGGAGCCCTACAAACTGACATCAGGAACCTGGACTGCTGAGTTTTCTTTCCCAGGGAAAATGGCCAAAGGATGTGCCCGGGGGCCCCTGGCCCTGACTGCAAAAAATCCTTATATCGAAGGATGGACCCCACAACGAAGTTGTCCCCACCTCAAACTTGTGCTGCCCTGATACACCCAAGGGAGCCCTACAATCTGACATCAGGAACCTGGACTGCTGAGTTTTCTTTCCCAGGGAAAATGGCCGAAGGATGTGCCCAGGGGCCCTTGGCCATGGGCAGGGACCTCACTGCAAAAAATCCTTATATCGAAAGATGGACTCCACACCGAAGTTGTCCCCACGTCAAACTTGTGCTGCCATGATAGACCCAAGGGAGCCATACAAACTGACATCAGGAACCTGGACTGCTGAGTTTTCTTTCCCAGGGAAAATGGAAAAAGGATGTGCCCAGGGGCCCCTGGCCCTGACTGCAAAAAAATCCTTATATCGAAGGATGGACTCCACACCGAAGTTGTCCCCACCTCAAACTTGTGCTGCCCTGATAGACCCAAGGGAGCCCTACAAACTGACATCAGGAACCTGGACTGCTGAGTTTTCTTTCCCAGGGAAAATGGCAAAAGGATGTGCCCAGGGGCCCCTGGCCCTGACTGCAAAAAATCCTTATATCGAAGGATGGACTCCACACCGAAGTTGTCCCCACCTCAAACTTGTGCTGCCCTGATAGACCCAAGGGAGCCCTACAAACTGACATCAGGAACCTGGACTGCTGAGTTTTCTTTCCCAGGGAAAATGGCAAAAGGATGTGCCCAGGGGCCCCTGGCCATGGGCAGGGCCAGCACTGCAAAAAATCCTTATATCGAAGGATGGACCCCACACCGAAGTTGTCCCCACCTCAAACTTGTGCTGCCCTGATAGACCCAAGGGAGCCCTACAAACTGACATCAGGAACCTGGACTGCTGAGTTTTCTTTCCCAGGGAAAATGGACAAAGGATGTGCCCGGGGGCCCCTGGCCCTGACTGCAAAAAATCCTTATATCGAAGGATGGACCCCACACCGAAGTTGTCCCCACCTCAAACTTGTGCTGCCCTGATAGACCCAAGGGAGCCCTACAAACTGACATCAGGAACCTGGACTGCTGAGTTTTCTTTCCCAGGGAAAATGGAAAAAGGATGTGCCCAGGGGCCCCTGGCCCTGGGCAGGGCCCTGACTGCAAAAAATCCTTATATCGAAGGATGGACCCCACAACGAAGTTGTCCCCACCTCAAACTTGTGCTGCCCTGATAGACCCAAGGGAGCCCTACAAACTGACATCAGGAACCTGGACTGCTGAGTTTTCTTTCCCAGGGAAAATGGCCAAAGGGTGTGCCCGGGGGCCCCTGGCCCTCACTGCAAAAAATCCTTATATCGAAGGATGCACCCCACACCGAAGTTGTCCCCACCTCAAACTTGTGCTGCCCTGATACACCCAAGGGAGCCCTACAAACTGACATCAGGAACCTGGACTGCTGAGTTTTCTTTCCCAGGGAAAATGGAAAAAGGATGTGCCCAGGGGCCCCTGGCCCTGGGCAGGGACCTCACTGCAAAGAATCCTTATATCGAAAGATGGATTCCACACCGAAGTTGTCCCCACCTCAAACTTGTGCTGCCCTGATAGACCCAAGGGAGCCCTACAAACTGACATCAGGAACCTGGACTGCTGAGTTTTCTTTCCCAGGGAAAATGGCCAAAGGATGTGCCCGGGGTCCCCTGGCCCTGACTGCAAAAAATCCTTATATCGAAGGATGGACCCCACACCGAAGTTGTCCCCACCTCAAACTTGTGCTGCCCTGATAGACCCAAGGGAGCCCTACAAACTGACATCAGGAACCTGGACTGCTGAGTTTTCTTTCCCAGGGAAAATGGCCAAAGGATGAGCCCGGGCGCCCCTGGCCCTGGGCCCCTGGCCCTGACTGCAAAAAATCCTTATATCGAAGGATGGACCCCACACCGAAGTTGTCCCCACCTCAAATTTGTGCTGCCCTGATAGACCCAAGAGAGCCCTACAATCTGACATCAGGAACCTGGACTGCTGAGTTTTCTTTCCCAGGGAAAATGGAAAAAGGATGTGCCCAGGGGCCCTTGGCCATGGGCAGGGACCTCACTGCAAAAAATCCTTATATCGAAAGATGGACTCCACACCGAAGTTGTCCCCACGTCAAACTTGTGCTGCCATGATAGACCCAAGGGAGCCATACAAACTCACATCAGGAACCTGGACTGCTGAGTTTTCTTTCCCAGGGAAAATGGCAAAAGGATCTGCCCAGGGGCCCCTGGCCCTGACTGCAAAAAAATCCTTATATCGAAGGATGGACTCCACACCGAAGTTGTCCCCACCTCAAACTTGTGCTGCCCTGATAGACCCAAGGGAGCCCTACAAACTGACATCAGGAACCTGGACTGCTGAGTTTTCTTTCCCAGGGAAAATGGCCAAAGGGTGTGCCCGGGGGCCCCTGGCCCTCACTGCAAAAAATCCTTATATCGAAGGATGCACCCCACACCGAAGTTGTCCCCACCTCAAAATTGTGCTGCCCTGATAGACCCAAGGCAGCCCTAGAAACTGACATCAGGAACCTGGACTGCTGAGTTTTCTTTCCCAGGGAAAATGGAAAAAGGATGTGCCCAGGGGCCCCTGGCCCTGGGCAGGGACCTCACTGCAAAGAATCCTTATATCGAAGGATGGTTTCCACACCGAAGTTGTCCCCACCTCAAACTTGTGCTGCCCTGATAGACCCAAGGGAGCCCTACAAACTGACATCAGGAACCTGGACTGCTGAGTTTTCTTTCCCAGGGAAAATGGCCAAAGGATGAGCCCGGGCGCCCCTGGCCCTGGGCCCCTGGCCCTGACTGCAAAAAATCCTTATATCGAAGGATGGACCCCACACCGAAGTTGTCCCCACCTCAAATTTTTGCTGCCCTGATAGACCCAAGAGAGCCCTACAATCTGACATCAGGAACCTGGACTGCTGAGTTTTCTTTCCCAGGGAAAATGGAAAAAGGATGTGCCCAGGGGACCCTGGCCCTGACTGCAAAGAATCCTTATATCGAAGGATGGACCCCACACCGAAGTTGTCCCCACCTCAAACTTGTGCTGCCATGATAGAACCAAGGCAGCCCTACAAACTGACATCAGGAACCTGGACTGCTGAGTTTTCTTTCCCAGGGAAAATGGAAAAGGATGTGCCCAGGGGCCCCTGGCCCTGACTGCAAAAAAATCCTTATATCGAAGGATGGACTCCACACCGAAGTTGTCCCCACCTCGAACTTGTGCTGCCCTGATAGACCCAAGGGAGCCCTACAAACTGACATCAGGAACCTGGACTGCTGAGTTTTCTTTCCCAGGGAAAATGGAAAAAGGATGTGCCCGGGGTCCCCTGGCCCTGACTGCAAAAAATCCTTATATCGAAGGATGGACCCCACACCGAAGTTGTCCCCACCTCAAACTTGTGCTGCCCTGATAGACCCAAGGGAGCCCTACAAACTGACATCAGGAACCTGGACTGCTGAGTTTTCTTTCCCAGGGAAAATGGAAAAAGTGTGTGCCAATGGGCCCCTGGCCCTGACTGCAAAAAATCCTTATATCGAAGGATGGACTCCACACCGAAGTTGTCCCCACCTCAAACTTGTGCTGCCCTGATACACCCAAGGGAGCCCTACAAACTGACATCAGGAACCTGGACTGCTGAGTTTCCTTTCCCAGGGAAAATGGAAAAAGGTTGTGCCCAGGGGCCCCTGGCCCTGACTGCAAAAAATCCTTATATCGAAGGATGGACCCCACACCGAAGTTGTCCCCACCTCAAACTTGTGCTGCCCTGATAGACCCAAGGCAGCCCTACAAACTGACATCAGGAACCTGGACTGCTGAGTTTTCTTTCCCAGGGAAAATGGAAAAAGGATGTGCCCAGGGGCCCCTGGCCCTAGGCAGGGACCTCACTGCAAAAAATCCTTATATCGAAGGATGGATTCCACACCGAAGTTGTCCCCACGTTAAACTTGTGCTGCCAGGAGCCATACAAACTCACATCAGGAACCTGGACTGCTGAGTTTTCTTTCCCAGGGAAAATGGAAAAAGGATGTGCCCAGGGGCCCCTGGCCCTGACTGCAAAAAAATCCTTGTATCGAAGGATGGACTCCACACCGAAGTTGTCCCCACCTCAAACTTGTGCTGCCCTGATAGACCCAAGGGAGCCCTACAAACTGACATCAGGAACCTGGACTGCTGAGTTTTCTTTCCCAGGGAAAATGGAAAAGGATGTGCCCAGGGGCCCCTGGCCCTGACTGCAAAAAAATCCTTATATCGAACGATGGACTCCACACCGAAGTTGTCCCCACCTCAAACTTGTGCTGCCCTGATAGACCCAAGGGAGCCCTACAAACTGACATCAGGAACCTGGACTGCTGAGTTTTCTTTCCCAGGGAAAATGGCCAAAGGATGTGCCCGGGGTCCCCTGGCCCTGACTGCAAAGAATCCTTATATCGAAGGATGGACCCCACACCGAAGTTGTCCCCACCTCAAACTTGTGCTGCCCTGATAGACCCAAGGGAGCCCTACAAACTGACATCAGGAACCTGGACTGCTGAGTTTTCTTTCCCAGGGAAAATGGAAAAAGGGTGTGCCAAGGGGCCCCTGGCCCTGACTGCAAAAAATCCTTATATCGAAGGATGGACTCCACACCGAAGTTGTCCCCACCTCAAACTTGTGCTGCCCTGATAGACCCAAGGGAGCCCTACAAACTGACATCAGGAACCTGGACTGCTGAGTTTTCTTTCCCAGGGAAAATGGAAAAAGGTTGTGCCCAGGGGCCCCTGGCCCTGACTGCAAAAAATCGTTATATAGAAGGATGGACCCCACACCGAAGTTGTCCCCACCTCAAACTTGTGCTGCCCTGATAGACCCAAGGCAGCCCTACAAACTGACATCAGGAACCTGGACTGCTGAGTTTTCTTTCCCAGGGAAAATGGAAAAAGGATGTGCCCAGGGGCCCCTGGCCCTAGGCAGGGACCTCACTGCAAAAAATCCTTATATCGAAGGATGGATTCCACACCGAAGTTGTCCCCACGTCAAACTTGTGCTGCCATGATAGACCCAAGGGAGCCATACAAACTGACATCAGGAACCTGGACTGCTGAGTTTTCTTTCCCAGGGAAAATGGAAAAAGGATGTGCCCAGGGCCCCTGGCCCTGACTGCAAAAAAATCCTTATATCGAAGGATGGACTCCACACCGAAGTTGTCCCCACCTCAAACTTGTGCTGCCCTGATAGACCCAAGGGAGCCCTACAAACTGACATCAGGAACCTGGACTGCTGAGTTTTCTTTCCCAGGGAAAATGGAAAAAGGATGTGCCCAGGGGCCCGTGGCCCTGGGCAGGGCCAGCACTGCAAAAAATCCTTATATCGAAGGATGGACCCCACACCGAAGTTGTCCCCACCTCAAACTTGTGCTGCCCTGATACACCCAAGGGAGCCCTACAAACTGACATCAGGAACCTGGACTGCTGAGTTTTCTTTCCCAGGGAAAATGGCCAAAGGATGTGCCCGGGGGCCCCTGGCCCTGACTGCAAAAAATCCTTATATTGAAGGATGGACCCCACAACGAAGTTGTCCCCACCTCAAACTTGGCTGCCCTGATACACCCAAGGGAGCCCTACAATCTGACATCAGGAACCTGGACTGCTGAGTTTTCTTTCCCAGGGAAAATGGCCGAAGGATGTGCCCAGGGGCCCTTGGCCATGGGCAGGGACCTCACTGCAAAAAATCCTTATATCGAAAGATGGACTCCACACCGAAGTTGTCCCCACGTCAAACTTGTGCTGCCATGATAGACCCAAGGGAGCCATACAAACTGACATCAGGAACCTGGACTGCTGAGTTTTCTTTCCCAGGGAAAATGGAAAAAGGATGTGCCCAGGGGCCCCTGGCCCTGACTGCAAAAAATCCTTATATCGAAGGATGGACTCCACACCGAAGTTGTCCCCACCTCAAACTTGTGCTGCCCTGATAGACCCAAGGGAGCCCTACAAACTGACATCAGGAACCTGGACTGCTGAGTTTTCTTTCCCAGGGAAAATGGCAAAAGGATGTGCCCAGGGGCCCCTGGCCCTGACTGCAAAAAATCCTTATATCGAAGGATGGACTCCACACCGAAGTTGTCCCCACCTCAAACTTGTGCTGCCCTGATAGACCCAAGGGAGCCCTACAAACTGACATCAGGAACCTGGACTGCTGAGTTTTCTTTCCCAGGGAAAATGGCAAAAGGATGTGCCCAGGGGCCCCTGGCCATGGGCAGGGCCAGCACTGCAAAAAATCCTTATATCGAAGGATGGACCCCACACCGAAGTTGTCCCCACCTCAAACTTGTGCTGCCCTGATAGACCCAAGGGAGCCCTACAAACTGACATCAGGAACCTGGACTGCTGAGTTTTCTTTCCCAGGGAAAATGGACAAAGGATGTGCCCGGGGGCCCCTGGCCCTGACTGCAAAAAATCCTTATATCGAAGGATGGACCCCACACCGAAGTTGTCCCCACCTCAAACTTGTGCTGCCCTGATAGACCCAAGGGAGCCCTACAAACTGACATCAGGAACCTGGACTGCTGAGTTTTCTTTCCCAGGGAAAATGGAAAAAGGATGTGCCCAGGGGCCCCTGGCCCTGGGCAGGGCCCTGACTGCAAAAAATCCTTATATCGAAGGATGGACCCCACAACGAAGTTGTCCCCACCTCAAACTTGTGCTGCCCTGATAGACCCAAGGGAGCCCTACAAACTGACATCAGGAACCTGGACTGCTGAGTTTTCTTTCCCAGGGAAAATGGCCAAAGGGTGTGCCCGGGGGCCCCTGGCCCTCACTGCAAAAAATCCTTATATCGAAGGATGCACCCCACACCGAAGTTGTCCCCACCTCAAACTTGTGCTGCCCTGATACACCCAAGGGAGCCCTACAAACTGACATCAGGAACCTGGACTGCTGAGTTTTCTTTCCCAGGGAAAATGGAAAAAGGATGTGCCCAGGGGCCCCTGGCCCTGGGCAGGGACCTCACTGCAAAGAATCCTTATATCGAAAGATGGATTCCACACCGAAGTTGTCCCCACCTCAAACTTGTGCTGCCCTGATAGACCCAAGGGAGCCCTACAAACTGACATCAGGAACCTGGACTGCTGAGTTTTCTTTCCCAGGGAAAATGGCCAAAGGATGTGCCCGGGGTCCCCTGGCCCTGACTGCAAAAAATCCTTATATCGAAGGATGGACCCCACACCGAAGTTGTCCCCACCTCAAACTTGTGCTGCCCTGATAGACCCAAGGGAGCCCTACAAACTGACATCAGGAACCTGGACTGCTGAGTTTTCTTTCCCAGGGAAAATGGCCAAAGGATGAGCCCGGGCGCCCCTGGCCCTGGGCCCCTGGCCCTCACTGCAAAAAATCCTTATATCGAAGGATGGACCCCACACCGAAGTTGTCCCCACCTCAAACTTGTGCTGCCCTGATAGACCCAAGAGAGCCCTACAATCTGACATCAGGAACCTGGACTACTGAGTTTTCTTTCCCAGGGAAAATGGAAAAAGGATGTGCCCAGGGGCCCCTGGCCCTGACTGCAAAAAAATCCTTATATCGAAGGATGGACTCCACACCGAAGTTGTCCCCACCTCAAACTTGTGCTGCCCTGATAGACCCAAGGGAGCCCTACAAACTGACATCAGGAACCTGGACTGCTGAGTTTTCTTTCCCAGGGAAAATGGCAAAAGGATGTGCCCAGGGCCCCTGGCCCTGACTGCAAAAAATCCTTATATCGAAGGATGGACTCCACACCGAAGTTGTCCCCACCTCAAACTTGTGCTGCCCTGATAGACCCAAGGGAGCCCTACAAACTGACATCAGGAACCTGGACTGCTGAGTTTTCTTTCCCAGGGAAAATGGCAAAAGGATGTGCCCAGGGGCCCCTGGCCATGGGCAGGGCCAGCACTGCAAAAAATCCTTATATCGAAGGATGGACCCCACACCGAAGTTGTCCCCACCTCAAACTTGTGCTGCCCTGATAGACCCAAGGGAGCCCTACAAACTGACATCAGGAACCTGGACTGCTGAGTTTTCTTTCCCAGGGAAAATGGACAAAGGATGTGCCCGGGGGCCCCTGGCCCTGACTGCAAAAAATCCTTATATCGAAGGATGGACCCCACACCGAAGTTGTCCCCACCTCAAACTTGTGCTGCCCTGATAGACCCAAGGGAGCCCTAAAAACTGACATCAGGAACCTGGACTGCTGAGTTTTCTTTCCCAGGGAAAATGGAAAAAGGATGTGCCCAGGGGCCCCTGGCCCTGGGCAGGGCCCTGACTGCAAAAAATCCTTATATCGAAGGATGGACCCCACAACGAAGTTGTCCCCACCTCAAACTTGTGCTGCCCTGATAGACCCAAGGGAGCCCTACAAACTGACATCAGGAACCTGGACTGCTGAGTTTTCTTTCCCAGGGAAAATGGCCAAAGGGTGTGCCCGGGGGCCCCTGGCCCTCACTGCAAAAAATCCTTATATCGAAGGATGCACCCCACACCGAAGTTGTCCCCACCTCAAACTTGTGCTGCCCTGATACACCCAAGGGAGCCCTACAAACTGACATCAGGAACCTGGACTGCTGAGTTTTCTTTCCCAGGGAAAATGGAAAAAGGATGTGCCCAGGGGCCCCTGGCCCTGGGCAGGGACCTCACTGCAAAGAATCCTTATATCGAAAGATGGATTCCACACCGAAGTTGTCCCCACCTCAAACTTGTGCTGCCCTGATAGACCCAAGGGAGCCCTACAAACTGACATCAGGAACCTGGACTGCTGAGTTTTCTTTCCCAGGGAAAATGGCCAAAGGATGTGCCCGGGGTCCCCTGGCCCTGACTGCAAAAAATCCTTATATCGAAGGATGGACCCCACACCGAAGTTGTCCCCACCTCAAACTTGTGCTGCCCTGATAGACCCAAGGGAGCCCTACAAACTGACATCAGGAACCTGGACTGCTGAGTTTTCTTTCCCAGGGAAAATGGCCAAAGGATGAGCCCGGGCGCCCCTGGCCCTGGGCCCCTGGCCCTGACTGCAAAAAATCCTTATATCGAAGGATGGACCCCACACCGAAGTTGTCCCCACCTCAAATTTGTGCTGCCCTGATAGACCCAAGAGAGCCCTACAATCTGACATCAGGAACCTGGACTGCTGAGTTTCGTTTCCCAGGGAAAATGGAAAAAGGATGTGCCCAGGGGACCCTGGCCCTGACTGCAAAGAATCCTTATATCGAAGGATGGACCCCACACCGAAGTTGTCCCCACCTCAAACTTGTGCTGCCATGATAGAACCAAGGGAGCCCTACAAACTGACATCAGGAACCTGGACTGCTGAGTTTTCTTTCCCAGGGAAAATGGAAAAAGGATGTGCCCAGGGGCCCCTGGCCCTGACTGCAAAAAAATCCTTATATCGAAGGATGGACTCCACACCGAAGTTGTCCCCACCTCAAACTTGTGCTGCCCTGATAGACCCAAGGGAGCCCTACAAACTGACATCAGGAACCTGGACTGCTGAGTTTTCTTTCCCAGGGAAAATGGAAAAGGATGTGCCCAGGGGCCCCTGGCCCTGACTGCAAAAAAATCCTTATATCGAAGGATGGACTCCACACCGAAGTTGTCCCCACCTCAAACTTGTGCTGCCCTGATAGACCCAAGGGAGCCCTACAAACTGACATCAGGAACCTGGACTGCTGAGTTTTCTTTCCCAGGGAAAATGGAAAAAGGATGTGCCCAGGGGCCCCTGGCCCTGACTGCAAAAAAATCCTTATATCGAAGGATGGACCCCACACCGAAGTTGTCCCCACCTCAAACTTGTGCTGCCCTGATACACCCAAGGGAGCCCTACAAACTGACATCAGGAACCTGGACTGCTGAGTTTTCTTTCCCAGGGAAAATGGCCAAAGGATGTGCCCGGGGGCCCCTGGCCCTGACTGCAAAAAATCCTTATATCGAAGGATGGACCCCACACCGAAGTTGTCCCCACCTCAAACTTGTGCTGCCCTGATACACCCAAGGGAGCCCTACAAACTGACATCAGGAACCTGGACTGATGAGTTTTCTTTCCCAGGGAAAATGGAAAAAGGATGTGCCCAGGGGCCCCTGGCCCTGGGCAGGGACCTCACTGCAAAGAATCCTTATATCGAAGGATGGTTTCCACACCGAAGTTGTCCCCACCTCAAACTTGTGCTGCCCTGATAGACCCAAGGGAGCCCTACAAACTGACATCAGGAACCTGGACTGCTGAGTTTTCTTTCCCAGGGAAAATGGCCAAAGGATGAGCCCGGGCGCCCCTGGCCCTGGGCCCCTGGCCCTGACTGCAAAAAATCCTTATATCGAAGGATGGACCCCACACCGAAGTTGTCCCCACCTCAAATTTTTGCTGCCCTGATAGACCCAAGAGAGCCCTACAATCTGACATCAGGAACCTGGACTGCTGAGTTTTCTTTCCCAGGGAAAATGGAAAAAGGATGTGCCCAGGGGACCCTGGCCCTGACTGCAAAGAATCCTTATATCGAAGGATGGACCCCACACCGAAGTTGTCCCCACCTCAAACTTGTGCTGCCATGATAGAACCAAGGCAGCCCTACAAACTGACATCAGGAACCTTGGACTGCTGAGTTTTCTTTCCCAGGGAAAATGGAAAAGGATGTGCCCAGGGGCCCCTGGCCCTGACTGCAAAAAAATCCTTATATCGAAGGATGGACTCCACACCGAAGTTGTCCCCACCTCGAACTTGTGCTGCCCTGATAGACCCAAGGGAGCCCTACAAACTGACATCAGGAACCTGGACTGCTGAGTTTTCTTTCCCAGGGAAAATGGCCAAAGGATGTGCCCGGGGTCCCCTGGCCCTGACTGCAAAAAATCCTTATATCGAAGGATGGACCCCACACCGAAGTTGTCCCCACCTCAAACTTGTGCTGCCCTGATAGACCCAAGGGAGCCCTACAAACTGACATCAGGAACCTGGACTGCTGAGTTTTCTTTCCCAGGGAAAATGGAAAAAGTGTGTGCCAATGGGCCCCTGGCCCTGACTGCAAAAAATCCTTATATCGAAGGATGGACTCCACACCGAAGTTGTCCCCACCTCAAACTTGTGCTGCCCTGATACACCCAAGGGAGCCCTACAAACTGACATCAGGAACCTGGACTGCTGAGTTTCCTTTCCCAGGGAAAATGGAAAAAGGTTGTGCCCAGGGGCCCCTGGCCCTGACTGCAAAAAATCCTTATATCGAAGGATAGACCCCACACCGAAGTTGTCCCCACCTCAAACTTGTGCTGCCCTGATAGACCCAAGGCAGCCCTACAAACTGACATCAGGAACCTGGACTGCTGAGTTTTCTTTCCCAGGGAAAATGGAAAAAGGATGTGCCCAGGGGCCCCTGGCCCTAGGCAGGGACCTCACTGCAAAAAATCCTTATATCGAAGGATGGATTCCACACCGAAGTTGTCCCCACGTCAAACTTGTGCTGCCAGGAGCCATACAAACTCACATCAGGAACCTGGACTGCTGAGTTTTCTTTCCCAGGGAAAATGGAAAAAGGATGTGCCCAGGGGCCCCTGGCCCTGACTGCAAAAAAATCCTTGTATCGAAGGATGGACTCCACACCGAAGTTGTCCCCACCTCAAACTTGTGCTGCCCTGATAGACCCAAGGGAGCCCTACAAACTGACATCAGGAACCTGGACTGCTGAGTTTTCTTTCCCAGGGAAAATGGAAAAGGATGTGCCCAGGGGCCCCTGGCCCTGACTGCAAAAAAATCCTTATATCGAACGATGGACTCCACACCGAAGTTGTCCCCACCTGAAACTTGTGCTGCCCTGATAGACCCAAGGGAGCCCTACAAACTGACATCAGGAACCTGGACTGCTGAGTTTTCTTTCCCAGGGAAAATGGCCAAAGGATGTGCCCGGGGGCCCCTGGCCCTGACTGCAAAAAATCCTTATATCGAAGGATGGACCCCACAACGAAGTTGTCCCCACCTCAAACTTGTGCTGCCCTGATACACCCAAGGGAGCCCTACAATCTGACATCAGGAACCTGGACTGCTGAGTTTTCTTTCCCAGGGAAAATGGCCGAAGGATGTGCCCAGGGGCCCTTGGCCATGGGCAGGGACCTCACTGCAAAAAATCCTTATATCGAAAGATGGACTCCACACCGAAGTTGTCCCCACGTCAAACTTGTGCTGCCATGATAGACCCAAGGGAGCCATACAAACTGACATCAGGAACCTGGACTGCTGAGTTTTCTTTCCCAGGGAAAATGGAAAAAGGATGTGCCCAGGGGCCCCTGGCCCTGACTGCAAAAAAATCCTTATATCGAACGATGGACTCCACACCGAAGTTGTCCCCACCTCAAACTTGTGCTGCCCTGATAGACCCAAGGGAGCCCTACAAACTGACATCAGGAACCTGGACTGCTGAGTTTTCTTTCCCAGGGAAAATGGCAAAAGGATGTGCCCAGGGGCCCCTGGCCCTGACTGCAAAAAATCCTTATATCGAAGGATGGACTCCACACCGAAGTTGTCCCCACCTCAAACTTGTGCTGCCCTGATAGACCCAAGGGAGCCCTACAAACTGACATCAGGAACCTGGACTGCTGAGTTTTCTTTCCCAGGGAAAATGGCAAAAGGATGTGCCCAGGGGCCCCTGGCCATGGGCAGGGCCAGCACTGCAAAAAATCCTTATATCGAAGGATGGACCCCACACCGAAGTTGTCCCCACCTCAAACTTGTGCTGCCCTGATAGACCCAAGGGAGCCCTACAAACTGACATCAGGAACCTGGACTGCTGAGTTTTCTTTCCCAGGGAAAATGGACAAAGGATGTGCCCGGGGGCCCCTGGCCCTGACTGCAAAAAATCCTTATATCGAAGGATGGACCCCACACCGAAGTTGTCCCC
The DNA here is from genome assembly GCF_046129695.1 of Lonchura striata. NCBI lineage: Eukaryota > Metazoa > Chordata > Aves > Passeriformes > Estrildidae > Lonchura > Lonchura striata. The sequence continues at coordinate 524,429 of NC_134639.1, read as the reverse complement.
ACCTCAAACTTGTGCTGCCCTGATAGACCCAAGGGAGCCCTACAAACTGACATCAGGAACCTGGACTGCTGAGTTTTCTTTCCCAGGGAAAATGGAAAAAGGATGTGCCCAGGGGCCCCTGGCCCTGGGCAGGGCCCTGACTGCAAAAAATCCTTATATCGAAGGATGGACCCCACAACGAAGTTGTCCCCACCTCAAACTTGTGCTGCCCTGATAGACCCAAGGGAGCCCTACAAACTGACATCAGGAACCTGGACTGCTGAGTTTTCTTTCCCAGGGAAAATGGCCAAAGGGTGTGCCCGGGGGCCCCTGGCCCTCACTGCAAAAAATCCTTATATCGAAGGATGCACCCCACACCGAAGTTGTCCCCACCTCAAACTTGTGCTGCCCTGATACACCCAAGGGAGCCCTACAAACTGACATCAGGAACCTGGACTGCTGAGTTTTCTTTCCCAGGGAAAATGGAAAAAGGATGTGCCCAGGGGCCCCTGGCCCTGGGCAGGGACCTCACTGCAAAGAATCCTTATATCGAAAGATGGATTCCACACCGAAGTTGTCCCCACCTCAAACTTGTGCTGCCCTGATAGACCCAAGGGAGCCCTACAAACTGACATCAGGAACCTGGACTGCTGAGTTTTCTTTCCCAGGGAAAATGGCCAAAGGATGTGCCCGGGGTCCCCTGGCCCTGACTGCAAAAAATCCTTATATCGAAGGATGGACCCCACACCGAAGTTGTCCCCACCTCAAACTTGTGCTGCCCTGATAGACCCAAGGGAGCCCTACAAACTGACATCAGGAACCTGGACTGCTGAGTTTTCTTTCCCAGGGAAAATGGCCAAAGGATGAGCCCGGGCGCCCCTGGCCCTGGGCCCCTGGCCCTGACTGCAAAAAATTCTTATATCGAAGGATGGACCCCACACCGAAGTTGTCCCCACCTCAAATTTGTGCTGCCCTGATAGACCCAAGAGAGCCCTACAATCTGACATCAGGAACCTGGACTGCTGAGTTTTCTTTCCCAGGGAAAATGGAAAAAGGATGTGCCCAGAAGCCCCTGGCCCTGGGCTGGGCCCTCACTGCAAAAATTCCAAATATCGAAGGATGGAGCCCAGACCGAAGTTGTCCCCACCTCAAACTCGTGCTGCCCTGATAGACCCAAGGGAGCCCTACAAACTGACATCAGGAACCTGGACTGCTGAGTTTACTTTCCCAGGGAAAATGGAAAAAGGATGTGCCCGGGGGCCCCTGGCCCTGACTGCAAAAAATCCTTATATCGAAGGATGCACCCCACACCGAAGTTGTCCCCACCTCAAACTTGTGATGCCCTGATAGACTCAAAGGAGCCCTACAAACTGACATCAGGAACCTGGACTGCTGAGTTTTCTTTCCCAGGGAAAATGGAAAAAGGATGTGCCCAGGGGCCCCTGGCCCTGGACAGGGACCTCACTGCAAAAAATCCTTATATCGAAGGATGGTTTCCACACCGAAGTTGTCCCCACCTCAAACTTGTGCTGCCCTGATAGACCCAAGGGAGCCCTACAAACTGACATCAGGAACCTGGACTGCTGAGTTTTCTTTCCCAGGGAAAATGGAAAAAGGATGTGCCCAGGGGCGCCTGGCCCTGACTGCAAAAAATCCTTATATCGAAGGATGGACCCCACACCGAAGCTGTCCCCACCTCAAACTTGTGCTGCCCTGACAGACACAAGGCAGCCCTACAAACTGACATCAGGAACCTGGACTGCTGAGTTTTCTTTCCCAGGGAAAATGGCCAAAGGATGTGCCCGGGGGCCCCTGGCCCTGACTGCAAAAAATCCTTATATCGAAGGATGGACCCCACACCGAAGTTGTCCCCACCTCAAACTTGTGCTGCCCTGATAGACCCAAGGGAGCCCTACAAACTGACATCAGGAACCTGGACTGCTGAGTTTTCTTTCCCAGGGAAAATGGAAAAAGGATGTGCCCAGGGGACCCTGGCCCTGACTGCAAAAAATCCTTATATCGAAGGATGGACCCCACACTGAAGTTGTCCCCACCTCAAACTTGTGCTGCCCTGATACACCCAAGGGAGCCCTACAAACTGACATCAGGAACCTGGACTGCTGAGTTTTCTTTCCTAGGGAAAATGGAAAAAAGATGTCCCCAGGGGCGCCTGGCCCTGACTGCAAAAAATTCATATATCGAAGGATGGACCCCACACCGAAGCTGTCCCCACCTCAAACTTGTGCTGCCCTGACAGACACAAGGGAGCCCTACAAACTGACATCAGGAACCTGGACTGCTGAGTTTTCTTTCCCAGGGAAAATGGCCAAAGGATGTGCCCGGGGGCCCCTGGCCCTGACTGCAAAAAATCCTTATATCGAAGGATGGACCCCACACCGAAGTTGTCCCCACCTCAAACTTGTGCTGCCCTGATACACCCAAGGGAGCCCTACAATCTGACATCAGGAACCTGGACTGCTGAGTTTTCTTTCCCAGGGAAAATGGCCGAAGGATGTGCCCAGGGGCCCTTGGCCATGGGCAGGGACCTCACTGCAAAAAATCCTTATATCGAAAGATGGACTCCACACCGAAGTTGTCCCCACGTCAAACTTGTGCTGCCATGATAGACCCAAGGGAGCCATACAAACTGACATCAGGAACCTGGACTGCTGAGTTTTCTTTCCCAGGGAAAATGGAAAAAGGATGTGCCCAGGGGCGCCTGGCCCTGACTGCAAAAAATTCTTATATCGAAGGATGCACCCCACACCGAAGCTGTCCCCACCTCAAACTTGTGCTGCCCTGACAGACACAAGGGAGCCCTACAAACTGACATCAGGAACCTGGACTGCTGAGTTTTCTTTCCCAGGGAAAATGGCCAAAGGATGTGCCCGGGGGCCCCTGGCCCTGACTGCAAAAAATCCTTATATCGAAGGATGGACCCCACACCGAAGTTGTCCCCACCTCAAACTTGTGCTGCCCTGATACACCCAAGGGAGCCCTACAAACTGACATCAGGAACCTGGACTGCTGAGTTTTCTTTCCCAGGGAAAATGGCCAAAGGATGTGCCCAGGGGCCCTTGGCCATGGGCAGGGCCAGCACTGCAAAAAATCCTTATATCGAAAGATGGACTCCACACCGAAGTTGTCCCCACCTCAAACTTGTGCTGCCATGATAGACCCAAGGGAGCCATACAAACTGACATCAGGAACCTGGACTGCTGAGTTTTCTTTCCCAGGGAAAATGGAAAAAGGATGTGCCCAGGGGCCCCTGGCCCTGACTGCAAAAAAATCCTTATATCGAAGGATGGACTCCACACCGAAGTTGTCCCCACCTCAAACTTGTGCTGCCCTGATAGACCCAAGGGAGCCCTACAAACTGACATCAGGAACCTGGACTGCTGAGTTTTCTTTCCCAGGGAAAATGGCCAAAGGGTGTGCCCGGGGGCCCCTGGCCCTCACTGCAAAAAATCCTTATATCGAAGGATGCACCCCACACCGAAGTTGTCCCCACCTCAAACTTGTGCTGCCCTGATACACCCAAGGGAGCCCTACAAACTGACATCAGGAACCTGGACTGCTGAGTTTTCTTTCCCAGGGAAAATGGAAAAAGGATGTGCCCAGGGGTCCCTGGCCCTGGGCAGGGACCTCACTGCAAAGAATCCTTATATCGAAAGATGGATTCCACACCGAAGTTGTCCCCACCTCAAACTTGTGCTGCCCTGATAGACCCAAGGGAGCCCTACAAACTGACATCAGGAACCTGGACTGCTGAGTTTTCTTTCCCAGGGAAAATGGCCAAAGGATGTGCCCGGGGTCCCCTGGCCCTGACTGCAAAAAATCCTTATATCGAAGGATGGACCCCACACCGAAGTTGTCCCCACCTCAAACTTGTGCTGCCCTGATAGACCCAAGGGAGCCCTACAAACTGACATCAGGAACCTGGACTGCTGAGTTTTCTTTCCCAGGGAAAATGGCCAAAGGATGAGCCCGGGCGCCCCTGGCCCTGGGCCCCTGGCCCTGACTGCAAAAAATCCTTATATCGAAGGATGGACCCCACCCCGAAGTTGTCCCCACCTCAAATTTGTGCTGCCCTGATAGACCCAAGAGAGCCCTACAATCTGACATCAGGAACCTGGACTGCTGAGTTTTCTTTCCCAGGGAAAATGGAAAAAGGATGTGCCCAGGGGACCCTGGCCCTGACTGCAAAGAATCCTTATATCGAAGGATGGACCCCACACCGAAATTGTCCCCACCTCAAACTTGTGCTGCCCTGATAGACCCAAGGGAGCCCTACAAACTGACATCAGGAACCTGGACTGCTGAGTTTTCTTTCCCAGGGAAAATGGAAAAAGGATGTGCCCAGGGGCCCCTGGCCCTGACTGCAAAAAAATCCTTATATCGAAGGATGGACCCCACACCGAAGTTGTCCCCACCTCAAACTTGTGCTGCCCTGATAGACCCAAGGGAGCCCTACAAACTGACATCAGGAACCTGGACTGCTGAGTTTTCTTTCCCAGGGAAAATGGAAAAAGGATGTGCCCAGGGGCCCGTGGCCCTGGGCAGGGCCAGCACTGCAAAAAATCCTTATATCGAAGGATGGACCCCACACCGAAGTTGTCCCCACCTCAAATTTGTGCTGCCCTGATAGACCCAAGAGAGCCCTACAATCTGACATCAGGAACCTGGACTGCTGAGTTTTCTTTCCCAGGGAAAATGGACAAAGGATGTGCCCGGGGGCCCCTGGCCCTGACTGCAAAAAATCCTTATATCGAAGGATGGACCCCACACCGAAATTGTCCCCACCTCAAACTTGTGCTGCCCTGATAGACCCAAGGGAGCCCTACAAACTGACATCAGGAACCTGGACTGCTGAGTTTTCTTTCCCAGGGAAAATGGAAAAAGGATGTGCCCAGGGGCCCCTGGCTCTGACTGCAAAAAAATCCTTATATCGAAGGATGGACCCCACACCGAAGTTGTCCCCACCTCAAAGTTGTGCTGCCCTGATACACCCAAGGGAGCCCTACAAACTGACATCAGGAACCTGGACTGCTGAGTTTTCTTTCCCAGGGAAAATGGCCAAAGGATGTGCCCGGGGGCCCCTGGCCCTGACTGCAAAAAATCGTTATATCGAAGGATGGACCCCACACCGAAGTTGTCCCCACCTCAAACTTGTGCTGCCCTGATAGACCCAAGGCAGCCCTACAAACTGACATCAGGAACCTGGACTGCTGAGTTTTCTTTCCCAGGGAAAATGGAAAAAGGATGTGCCCAGGGGCCCTTGGCCATGGGCAGGGCCAGCACTGCAAAAAATCCTTATATCGAAGGATGGACCCCACACCGAAGTTGTCCCCACGTCAAACTTGTGCTGCCATGATAGACCCAAGGGAGCCATACAAACTCACATCAGGAACCTGGACTGCTGAGTTTTCTTTCCCAGGGAAAATGGCAAAAGGATGTGCCCAGGGGCCCCTGGCCCTGACTGCAAAAAAATCCTTGTATCGAATGATGGACTCCACACCGAAGTTGTCCCCACGTCAAACTTGTGCTGCCATGATAGACCCAAGGGAGCCATACAAACTGACATCAGGAACCTGGACTGCTGAGTTTTCTTTCCCAGGGAAAATGGCCAAAGGGTGTGCCCGGGGGCCCCTGGCCCTCACTGCAAAAAATCCTTATATCGAAGGATGCACCCCACACCGAAGTTGTCCCCACCTCAAAATTGTGCTGCCCTGATAGACCCAAGGCAGCCCTACAAACTGACATCAGGAACCTGGACTGCTGAGTTTTCTTTCCCAGGGAAAATGGAAAAAGGATGTGCCCAGGGGCCCCTGGCCCTAGGCAGGGACCTCACTGCAAAAAATCCTTATATCGAAGGATGGATTCCACACCGAAGTTGTCCCCAGCTCAAACTTGTGCTGCCCTGATAGACCCAAGGGAGCCCTACAAACTGACATAAGGAACCTGGACTGCTGAGTTTTCTTTCCTAGGGAAAATGGAAAAAGGATGTGCCCAGGGGACCCTGGCCCTGACTGCAAAAAATCCTTATATCGAAGGATGGACTCCACACCGAAGTTGTCCCCACCTCAAACTTGTGCTGCCCTGATACACCCAAGGGAGCCCTACAAACTGACATCAGGAACCTAGACTGCTGAGTTTTCTTTCCCAGGGAAAATGGAAAAAGGATGTGCCCAGGGGCCCCTGGCCCTGGGCTGGGCCCTCACTGCAAAAATTCCAAATATCGAAGGATGGAGCCCAGACCGAAGTTGTCCCCACCTCAAACTCGTGCTGCCCTGATAGACCCAAGGGAGCCCTACAAACTGACATCAGGAACCTGGACTGCTGAGTTTTCTTTCCCAGGGAAAATGGAAAAAGGATGTGCCCAGGGGCCCCTGGCTCTGACTGCAAAAAAATCCTTATATCGAAGGATGGACCCCACACCGAAGTTGTCCCCACCTCAAAGTTGTGCTGCCCTGATACACCCAAGGGAGCCCTACAAACTGACATCAGGAACCTGGACTGCTGAGTTTTCTTTCCCAGGGAAAATGGCCAAAGGATGTGCCCGGGGGCCCCTGGCCCTGACTGCAAAAAATCGTTATATCGAAGGATGGACCCCACACCGAAGTTGTCCCCACCTCAAACTTGTGCTGCCCTGATAGACCCAAGGCAGCCCTACAAACTGACATCAGGAACCTGGACTGCTGAGTTTTCTTTCCCAGGGAAAATGGAAAAAGGATGTGCCCAGGGGCCCTTGGCCATGGGCAGGGACCTCACTGCAAAAAATCCTTATATCGAAAGATGGACTCCACACCGAAGTTGTCCCCACGTCAAACTTGTGCTGCCATGATAGACCCAAGGGAGCCATACAAACTCACATCAGGAACCTGGACTGCTGAGTTTTCTTTCCCAGGGAAAATGGCAAAAGGATGTGCCCAGGGGCCCCTGGCCCTCACTGCAAAAAAATCCTTATATCGAAGGATGGACTCCACACCGAAGTTGTCCCCACCTCAAACTTGTGCTGCCCTGATAGACCCAAGGGAGCCCTACAAACTGACATCAGGAACCTGGACTGCTGAGTTTTCTTTCCCAGGGAAAATGGAAAAAGGATGTGCCCAGGGGCCCCTGGCCCTGACTGCAAAAAAATCCTTGTATCGAATGATGGACTCCACACCGAAGTTGTCCCCACGTCAAACTTGTGCTGCCATGATAGACCCAAGGGAGCCATACAAACTGACATCAGGAACCTGGACTGCTGAGTTTTCTTTCCCAGGGAAAATGGCCAAAGGGTGTGCCCGGGGGCCCCTGGCCCTCACTGCAAAAAATCCTTATATCGAAGGATGCACCCCACACCGAAGTTGTCCCCACCTCAAAATTGTGCTGCCCTGATAGACCCAAGGCAGCCCTACAAACTGACATCAGGAACCTGGACTGCTGAGTTTTCTTTCCCAGGGAAAATGGAAAAAGGATGTGCCCAGGGGCCCCTGGCCCTGGGCAGGGACCTCACTGCAAAGAATCCTTATATCGAAGGATGGATTCCACACCGAAGTTGTCCCCACCTCAAACTTGTGCTGCCCTGATAGACCCAAGGGAGCCCTACAAACTGACATCAGGAACCTGGACTGCTGAGTTTTCTTTCCCAGGGAAAATGGCCAAAGGATGAGCCCGGGCGCCCCTGGCCCTGGGCCCCTGGCCCTGACTGCAAAAAATCCTTATATCGAAGGATGGACCCCACACCGAAGTTGTCCCCACCTCAAATTTGTGCTGCCCTGATAGACCCAAGAGAGCCCTACAATCTGACATCAGGAACCTGGACTGCTGAGTTTTCTTTCCCAGGGAAAATGGAAAAAGGATGTGCCCAGGGGACCCTGGCCCTGACTGCAAAGAATCCTTATATCGAAGGATGGACCCCACACCGAAGTTGTCCCCACCTCAAACTTGTGCTGCCATGATAGAACCAAGGGAGCCCTACAAACTGACATCAGGAACCTGGACTGCTGAGTTTTCTTTCCCAGGGAAAATGGCCAAAGGATGTGCCCGGGGTCCCCTGGCCCTGACTGCAAAAAATCCTTATATCGAAGGATGGACCCCACACCGAAGTTGTCCCCACCTCAAACTTGTGCTGCCCTGATAGACCCAAGGGAGCCCTACAAACTGACATCAGGAACCTGGACTGCTGAGTTTTCTTTCCCAGGGAAAATGGAAAAAGGGTGTGCCAAGGGGCCCCTGGCCCTGACTGCAAAAAATCCTTATATCGAAGGATGGACTCCACACCGAAGTTGTCCCCACCTCAAACTTGTGCTGCCCTGATACACCCAAGGGAGCCCTACAAACTGACATCAGGAACCTGGACTGCTGAGTTTTCTTTCCCAGGGAAAATGGAAAAAGGGTGTGACCAGGGGCGCCTGGCCCTGACTGCAAAAAATCGTTATATCGAAGGATGGACCCCACACCGAAGTTGTCCCCACCTCAAACTTGTGCTGCCCTGATAGACCCAAGGCAGCCCTACAAACTGACATCAGGAACCTGGACTGCTGAGTTTTCTTTCCCAGGGAAAATGGAAAAAGGATGTGCCCAGGGGCCCCTGGCCCTAGGCAGGGACCTCACTGCAAAAAATCCTTATATCGAAGGATGGATTCCACACCGAAGTTGTCCCCAGCTCAAACTTGTGCTGCCCTGATAGACCCAAGGGAGCCCTACAAACTGACATAAGGAACCTGGACTGCTGAGTTTTCTTTCCTAGGGAAAATGGAAAAAGGATGTGCCCAGGGGACCCTGGCCCTGACTGCAAAAAATCCTTATATCGAAGGATGGACTCCACACCGAAGTTGTCCCCACCTCAAACTTGTGCTGCCCTGATACACCCAAGGGAGCCCTACAAACTGACATCAGGAACCTAGACTGCTGAGTTTTCTTTCCCAGGGAAAATGGAAAAAGGATGTGCCCAGGGGCCCCTGGCCCTGGGCTGGGCCCTCACTGCAAAAATTCCAAATATCGAAGGATGGAGCCCAGACCGAAGTTGTCCCCACCTCAAACTCGTGCTGCCCTGATAGACCCAAGGGAGCCCTACAAACTGACATCAGGAACCTGGACTGCTGAGTTTACTTTCCCAGGGAAAATGGAAAAAGGATGTGCCCGGGGGCCCCTGCCCTGACTGCAAAAAATCCTTATATCGAAGGATGCACCCCACACCGAAGTTGTCCCCACCTCAAACTTGTGATGCCCTGATAGACTCAAAGGAGCCCTACAAACTGACATCAGGAACCTGGACTGCTGAGTTTTCTTTCCCAGGGAAAATGGAAAAAGGATGTGCCCAGGGGCCCCTGGCCCTGGACAGGGACCTCACTGCAAAAAATCCTTATATCGAAGGATGGACCCCACACCGAAGTTGTCCCCACCTCAAACTTGTGCTGCCCTGATAGACCCAAGGGAGCCCTACAAACTGACATCAGGAACCTGGACTGCTGAGTTTTCTTTCCCAGGGAAAATGGAAAAAAGATGTGCCCAGGGGCGCCTGGCCCTAACTGCAAAAAATCCTTATATCGAAGGATGGACCCCACACCGAAGCTGTCCCCACCTCAAACTTGTGCTGCCCTGACAGACACAAGGCAGCCCTACAAACTGACATCAGGAACCTGGACTGCTGAGTTTTCTTTCCCAGGGAAAATGGCCAAAGGATGTGCCCGGGGGCCCCTGGCCCTGACTGCAAAAAATCCTTATATCGAAGGATGGACCCCACACCGAAGTTGTCCCCACCTCAAACTTGTGCTGCCCTGATAGACCCAAGGGAGCCCTACAAACTGACATCAGGAACCTGGACTGCTGAGTTTTCTTTCCCAGGGAAAATGGAAAAAGGATGTGCCCAGGGGACCCTGGCCCTGACTGCAAAAAATCCTTATATCGAAGGATGGACCCCACACCACAGCTGTCCCCACCTCAAACTTGTGCTGCCCTGACAGACACAAGGGAGCCCTACAGACTGACATCAGGAACCTGGACTGCTGAGTTTTCTTTCCCAGGGAAAATGGCCAAAGGATGTGCCCGGGGGCCCCTGGCCCTGACTGCAAAAAATCCTTATATCGAAGGATGGACCCCACACCGAAGTTGTCCCCACCTCAAACTTGTGCTGCCCTGATACACCCAAGGGAGCCCTACAATCTGACATCAGGAACCTGGACTGCTGAGTTTTCTTTCCCAGGGAAAATGGCCAAAGGATGTGCCCAGGGGCCCTTGGCCATGGGCAGGGACCTCACTGCAAAAAATCCTTATATCGAAAGATGGACTCCACACCGAAGTTGTCCCCACGTCAAACTTGTGCTGCCATGATAGACCCAAGGGAGCCCTACAAACTGACATCAGGAACCTGGACTGCTGAGTTTTCTTTCCCAGGGAAAATGGAAAAAGGATGTGCCCAGGGGCCCCTGGCCCTGACTGCAAAAAAATCCTTATATCGAAGGATGGACTCCACACCGAAGTTGTCCCCACCTCAAACTTGTGCTGCCCTGATAGACCCAAGGGAGCCCTACAAACTGACATCAGGAACCTGGACTGCTGAGTTTTCTTTCCCAGGGAAAATGGCAAAAGGATGTGCCCAGGGGCCCCTGGCCCTGACTTCAAAAAATCCTTATATCGAAGGATGGACTCCACACCGAAGTTGTCCCCACCTCAAACTTGTGCTGCCCTGATAGACCCAAGGGAGCCCTACAATCTGACATCAGGAACCTGGACTGCTGAGTTTTCTTTCCCAGGGAAAATGGCAAAAGGATGTGCCCAGGGGCCCCGGGCCAAGGGCAGGGCCAGCACTGCAAAAAATCCTTATATCGAAGGATGGACCCCACACCGAAGTTGTCCCCACCTCAAACTTGTGCTGCCCTGATAGACCCAAGGGAGCCCTACAAACTGACATCAGGAACCTGGACTGCTGAGTTTTCTTTCCCAGGGAAAATGGACAAAGGATGTGCCCGGGGGCCCCTGGCCCTGACTGCAAAAAATCCTTATATCGAAGGATGGACCCCACACCGAAGTTGTCCCCACCTCAAACTTGTGCTGCCCTGATACACCCAAGGGAGCCCTACAAACTGACATCAGGAACCTGGACTGCTGAGTTTTCTTTCCCAGGGAAAATGGAAAAAGGATGTGCCCAGGGGCCCCTGGCCCTGGGCAGGGCCCTGACTGCAAAAAATCCTTATATCGAAGGATGGACCCCACAACGAAGTTGTCCCCACCTCAAACTTGTGCTGCCCTGATAGACCCAAGGGAGCCCTACAAACTGACATCAGGAACCTGGACTGCTGAGTTTTCTTTCCCAGGGAAAATGGCCAAAGGGTGTGCCCGGGGGCCCCTGGCCCTCACTGCAAAAAATCCTTATATCGAAGGATGCACCCCACACCGAAGTTGTCCCCACCTCAAACTTGTGCTGCCCTGATACACCCAAGGGAGCCCTACAAACTGACATCAGGAACCTGGACTGCTGAGTTTTCTTTCCCAGGGAAAATGGAAAAAGGATGTGCCCAGGGGCCCCTGGCCCTGGGCAGGGACCTCACTGCAAAGAATCCTTATATCGAAAGATGGATTCCACACCGAAGTTGTCCCCACCTCAAACTTGTGCTGCCCTGATAGACCCAAGGGAGCCCTACAAACTGACATCAGGAACCTGGACTGCTGAGTTTTCTTTCCCAGGGAAAATGGCCAAAGGATGTGCCCGGGGTCCCCTGGCCCTGACTGCAAAAAATCCTTATATCGAAGGATGGACCCCACACCGAAGTTGTCCCCACCTCAAACTTGTGCTGCCCTGATAGACCCAAGGGAGCCCTACAAACTGACATCAGGAACCTGGACTGCTGAGTTTTCTTTCCCAGGGAAAATGGCCAAAGGATGAGCCCGGGCGCCCCTGGCCCTGGGCCCCTGGCCCTGACTGCAAAAAATTCTTATATCGAAGGATGGACCCCACACCGAAGTTGTCCCCACCTCAAATTTGTGCTGCCCTGATAGACCCAAGAGAGCCCTACAATCTGACATCAGGAACCTGGACTGCTGAGTTTTCTTTCCCAGGGAAAATGGAAAAAGGATGTGCCCAGAAGCCCCTGGCCCTGGGCTGGGCCCTCACTGCAAAAATTCCAAATATCGAAGGATGGAGCCCAGACCGAAGTTGTCCCCACCTCAAACTCGTGCTGCCCTGATAGACCCAAGGGAGCCCTACAAACTGACATCAGGAACCTGGACTGCTGAGTTTACTTTCCCAGGGAAAATGGAAAAAGGATGTGCCCGGGGGCCCCTGGCCCTGACTGCAAAAAATCCTTATATCGAAGGATGCACCCCACACCGAAGTTGTCCCCACCTCAAACTTGTGATGCCCTGATAGACTCAAAGGAGCCCTACAAACTGACATCAGGAACCTGGACTGCTGAGTTTTCTTTCCCAGGGAAAATGGAAAAAGGATGTGCCCAGGGGCCCCTGGCCCTGGACAGGGACCTCACTGCAAAAAATCCTTATATCGAAGGATGGTTTCCACACCGAAGTTGTCCCCACCTCAAACTTGTGCTGCCCTGATAGACCCAAGGGAGCCCTACAAACTGACATCAGGAACCTGGACTGCTGAGTTTTCTTTCCCAGGGAAAATGGAAAAAGGATGTGCCCAGGGGCGCCTGGCCCTGACTGCAAAAAATCCTTATATCGAAGGATGGACCCCACACCGAAGCTGTCCCCACCTCAAACTTGTGCTGCCCTGACAGACACAAGGCAGCCCTACAAACTGACATCAGGAACCTGGACTGCTGAGTTTTCTTTCCCAGGGAAAATGGCCAAAGGATGTGCCCGGGGGCCCCTGGCCCTGACTGCAAAAAATCCTTATATCGAAGGATGGACCCCACACCGAAGTTGTCCCCACCTCAAACTTGTGCTGCCCTGATAGACCCAAGGGAGCCCTACAAACTGACATCAGGAACCTGGACTGCTGAGTTTTCTTTCCCAGGGAAAATGGAAAAAGGATGTGCCCAGGGGACCCTGGCCCTGACTGCAAAAAATCCTTATATCGAAGGATGGACCCCACACTGAAGTTGTCCCCACCTCAAACTTGTGCTGCCCTGATACACCCAAGGGAGCCCTACAAACTGACATCAGGAACCTGGACTGCTGAGTTTTCTTTCCTAGGGAAAATGGAAAAAAGATGTCCCCAGGGGCGCCTGGCCCTGACTGCAAAAAATTCATATATCGAAGGATGGACCCCACACCGAAGCTGTCCCCACCTCAAACTTGTGCTGCCCTGACAGACACAAGGGAGCCCTACAAACTGACATCAGGAACCTGGACTGCTGAGTTTTCTTTCCCAGGGAAAATGGCCAAAGGATGTGCCCGGGGGCCCCTGGCCCTGACTGCAAAAAATCCTTATATCGAAGGATGGACCCCACACCGAAGTTGTCCCCACCTCAAACTTGTGCTGCCCTGATACACCCAAGGGAGCCCTACAATCTGACATCAGGAACCTGGACTGCTGAGTTTTCTTTCCCAGGGAAAATGGCCGAAGGATGTGCCCAGGGGCCCTTGGCCATGGGCAGGGACCTCACTGCAAAAAATCCTTATATCGAAAGATGGACTCCACACCGAAGTTGTCCCCACGTCAAACTTGTGCTGCCATGATAGACCCAAGGGAGCCATACAAACTGACATCAGGAACCTGGACTGCTGAGTTTTCTTTCCCAGGGAAAATGGAAAAAGGATGTGCCCAGGGGCGCCTGGCCCTGACTGCAAAAAATTCTTATATCGAAGGATGCACCCCACACCGAAGCTGTCCCCACCTCAAACTTGTGCTGCCCTGACAGACACAAGGGAGCCCTACAAACTGACATCAGGAACCTGGACTGCTGAGTTTTCTTTCCCAGGGAAAATGGCCAAAGGATGTGCCCGGGGGCCCCTGGCCCTGACTGCAAAAAATCCTTATATCGAAGGATGGACCCCACACCGAAGTTGTCCCCACCTCAAACTTGTGCTGCCCTGATACACCCAAGGGAGCCCTACAAACTGACATCAGGAACCTGGACTGCTGAGTTTTCTTTCCCAGGGAAAATGGCCAAAGGATGTGCCCAGGGGCCCTTGGCCATGGGCAGGGACCTCACTGCAAAAAATCCTTATATCGAAAGATGGACTCCACACCGAAGTTGTCCCCACCTCAAACTTGTGCTGCCATGATAGACCCAAGGGAGCCATACAAACTGACATCAGGAACCTGGACTGCTGAGTTTTCTTTCCCAGGGAAAATGGAAAAAGGATGTGCCCAGGGGCCCCTGGCCCTGACTGCAAAAAAATCCTTATATCGAAGGATGGACTCCACACCGAAGTTGTCCCCACCTCAAACTTGTGCTGCCCTGATAGACCCAAGGGAGCCCTACAAACTGACATCAGGAACCTGGACTGCTGAGTTTTCTTTCCCAGGGAAAATGGCCAAAGGGTGTGCCCGGGGGCCCCTGGCCCTCACTGCAAAAAATCCTTATATCGAAGGATGCACCCCACACCGAAGTTGTCCCCACCTCAAACTTGTGCTGCCCTGATACACCCAAGGGAGCCCTACAAACTGACATCAGGAACCTGGACTGCTGAGTTTTCTTTCCCAGGGAAAATGGAAAAAGGATGTGCCCAGGGGTCCCTGGCCCTGGGCAGGGACCTCACTGCAAAGAATCCTTATATCGAAAGATGGATTCCACACCGAAGTTGTCCCCACCTCAAACTTGTGCTGCCCTGATAGACCCAAGGGAGCCCTACAAACTGACATCAGGAACCTGGACTGCTGAGTTTTCTTTCCCAGGGAAAATGGCCAAAGGATGTGCCCGGGGTCCCCTGGCCCTGACTGCAAAAAATCCTTATATCGAAGGATGGACCCCACACCGAAGTTGTCCCCACCTCAAACTTGTGCTGCCCTGATAGACCCAAGGGAGCCCTACAAACTGACATCAGGAACCTGGACTGCTGAGTTTTCTTTCCCAGGGAAAATGGCCAAAGGATGAGCCCGGGCGCCCCTGGCCCTGGGCCCCTGGCCCTGACTGCAAAAAATCCTTATATCGAAGGATGGACCCCACCCCGAAGTTGTCCCCACCTCAAATTTGTGCTGCCCTGATAGACCCAAGAGAGCCCTACAATCTGACATCAGGAACCTGGACTGCTGAGTTTTCTTTCCCAGGGAAAATGGAAAAAGGATGTGCCCAGGGGACCCTGGCCCTGACTGCAAAGAATCCTTATATCGAAGGATGGACCCCACACCGAAATTGTCCCCACCTCAAACTTGTGCTGCCCTGATAGACCCAAGGGAGCCCTACAAACTGACATCAGGAACCTGGACTGCTGAGTTTTCTTTCCCAGGGAAAATGGAAAAAGGATGTGCCCAGGGGCCCCTGGCCCTGACTGCAAAAAAATCCTTATATCGAAGGATGGACCCCACACCGAAGTTGTCCCCACCTCAAACTTGTGCTGCCCTGATAGACCCAAGGGAGCCCTACAAACTGACATCAGGAACCTGGACTGCTGAGTTTTCTTTCCCAGGGAAAATGGAAAAAGGATGTGCCCAGGGGCCCGTGGCCCTGGGCAGGGCCAGCACTGCAAAAAATCCTTATATCGAAGGATGGACCCCACACCGAAGTTGTCCCCACCTCAAATTTGTGCTGCCCTGATAGACCCAAGAGAGCCCTACAATCTGACATCAGGAACCTGGACTGCTGAGTTTTCTTTCCCAGGGAAAATGGACAAAGGATGTGCCCGGGGGCCCCTGGCCCTGACTGCAAAAAATCCTTATATCGAAGGATGGACCCCACACCGAAATTGTCCCCACCTCAAACTTGTGCTGCCCTGATAGACCCAAGGGAGCCCTACAAACTGACATCAGGAACCTGGACTGCTGAGTTTTCTTTCCCAGGGAAAATGGAAAAAGGATGTGCCCAGGGGCCCCTGGCTCTGACTGCAAAAAAATCCTTATATCGAAGGATGGACCCCACACCGAAGTTGTCCCCACCTCAAAGTTGTGCTGCCCTGATACACCCAAGGGAGCCCTACAAACTGACATCAGGAACCTGGACTGCTGAGTTTTCTTTCCCAGGGAAAATGGCCAAAGGATGTGCCCGGGGGCCCCTGGCCCTGACTGCAAAAAATCGTTATATCGAAGGATGGACCCCACACCGAAGTTGTCCCCACCTCAAACTTGTGCTGCCCTGATAGACCCAAGGCAGCCCTACAAACTGACATCAGGAACCTGGACTGCTGAGTTTTCTTTCCCAGGGAAAATGGAAAAAGGATGTGCCCAGGGGCCCTTGGCCATGGGCAGGGCCAGCACTGCAAAAAATCCTTATATCGAAGGATGGACCCCACACCGAAGTTGTCCCCACGTCAAACTTGTGCTGCCATGATAGACCCAAGGGAGCCATACAAACTCACATCAGGAACCTGGACTGCTGAGTTTTCTTTCCCAGGGAAAATGGCAAAAGGATGTGCCCAGGGGCCCCTGGCCCTGACTGCAAAAAAATCCTTGTATCGAATGATGGACTCCACACCGAAGTTGTCCCCACGTCAAACTTGTGCTGCCATGATAGACCCAAGGGAGCCATAAAAACTGACATCAGGAACCTGGACTGCTGAGTTTTCTTTCCCAGGGAAAATGGCCAAAGGGTGTGCCCGGGGGCCCCTGGCCCTCACTGCAAAAAATCCTTATATCGAAGGATGCACCCCACACCGAAGTTGTCCCCACCTCAAAATTGTGCTGCCCTGATAGACCCAAGGCAGCCCTACAAACTGACATCAGGAACCTGGACTGCTGAGTTTTCTTTCCCAGGGAAAATGGAAAAAGGATGTGCCCAGGGGCCCCTGGCCCTAGGCAGGGACCTCACTGCAAAAAATCCTTATATCGAAGGATGGATTCCACACCGAAGTTGTCCCCAGCTCAAACTTGTGCTGCCCTGATAGACCCAAGGGAGCCCTACAAACTGACATAAGGAACCTGGACTGCTGAGTTTTCTTTCCTAGGGAAAATGGAAAAAGGATGTGCCCAGGGGACCCTGGCCCTGACTGCAAAAAATCCTTATATCGAAGGATGGACTCCACACCGAAGTTGTCCCCACCTCAAACTTGTGCTGCCCTGATACACCCAAGGGAGCCCTACAAACTGACATCAGGAACCTAGACTGCTGAGTTTTCTTTCCCAGGGAAAATGGAAAAAGGATGTGCCCAGGGGCCCCTGGCCCTGGGCTGGGCCCTCACTGCAAAAATTCCAAATATCGAAGGATGGAGCCCAGACCGAAGTTGTCCCCACCTCAAACTCGTGCTGCCCTGATAGACCCAAGGGAGCCCTACAAACTGACATCAGGAACCTGGACTGCTGAGTTTTCTTTCCCAGGGAAAATGGAAAAAGGATGTGCCCAGGGGCCCCTGGCTCTGACTGCAAAAAAATCCTTATATCGAAGGATGGACCCCACACCGAAGTTGTCCCCACCTCAAAGTTGTGCTGCCCTGATACACCCAAGGGAGCCCTACAAACTGACATCAGGAACCTGGACTGCTGAGTTTTCTTTCCCAGGGAAAATGGCCAAAGGATGTGCCCGGGGGCCCCTGGCCCTGACTGCAAAAAATCGTTATATCGAAGGATGGACCCCACACCGAAGTTGTCCCCACCTCAAACTTGTGCTGCCCTGATAGACCCAAGGCAGCCCTACAAACTGACATCAGGAACCTGGACTGCTGAGTTTTCTTTCCCAGGGAAAATGGAAAAAGGATGTGCCCAGGGGCCCTTGGCCATGGGCAGGGACCTCACTGCAAAAAATCCTTATATCGAAAGATGGACTCCACACCGAAGTTGTCCCCACGTCAAACTTGTGCTGCCATGATAGACCCAAGGGAGCCATACAAACTCACATCAGGAACCTGGACTGCTGAGTTTTCTTTCCCAGGGAAAATGGCAAAAGGATGTGCCCAGGGGCCCCTGGCCCTCACTGCAAAAAAATCCTTATATCGAAGGATGGACTCCACACCGAAGTTGTCCCCACCTCAAACTTGTGCTGCCCTGATAGACCCAAGGGAGCCCTACAAACTGACATCAGGAACCTGGACTGCTGAGTTTTCTTTCCCAGGGAAAATGGAAAAAGGATGTGCCCAGGGGCCCCTGGCCCTGACTGCAAAAAAATCCTTGTATCGAATGATGGACTCCACACCGAAGTTGTCCCCACGTCAAACTTGTGCTGCCATGATAGACCCAAGGGAGCCATACAAACTGACATCAGGAACCTGGACTGCTGAGTTTTCTTTCCCAGGGAAAATGGCCAAAGGGTGTGCCCGGGGGCCCCTGGCCCTCACTGCAAAAAATCCTTATATCGAAGGATGCACCCCACACCGAAGTTGTCCCCACCTCAAAATTGTGCTGCCCTGATAGACCCAAGGCAGCCCTACAAACTGACATCAGGAACCTGGACTGCTGAGTTTTCTTTCCCAGGGAAAATGGAAAAAGGATGTGCCCAGGGGCCCCTGGCCCTGGGCAGGGACCTCACTGCAAAGAATCCTTATATCGAAGGATGGATTCCACACCGAAGTTGTCCCCACCTCAAACTTGTGCTGCCCTGATAGACCCAAGGGAGCCCTACAAACTGACATCAGGAACCTGGACTGCTGAGTTTTCTTTCCCAGGGAAAATGGCCAAAGGATGAGCCCGGGCGCCCCTGGCCCTGGGCCCCTGGCCCTGACTGCAAAAAATCCTTATATCGAAGGATGGACCCCACACCGAAGTTGTCCCCACCTCAAATTTGTGCTGCCCTGATAGACCCAAGAGAGCCCTACAATCTGACATCAGGAACCTGGACTGCTGAGTTTTCTTTCCCAGGGAAAATGGAAAAAGGATGTGCCCAGGGGACCCTGGCCCTGACTGCAAAGAATCCTTATATCGAAGGATGGACCCCACACCGAAGTTGTCCCCACCTCAAACTTGTGCTGCCATGATAGAACCAAGGGAGCCCTACAAACTGACATCAGGAACCTGGACTGCTGAGTTTTCTTTCCCAGGGAAAATGGCCAAAGGATGTGCCCGGGGTCCCCTGGCCCTGACTGCAAAAAATCCTTATATCGAAGGATGGACCCCACACCGAAGTTGTCCCCACCTCAAACTTGTGCTGCCCTGATAGACCCAAGGGAGCCCTACAAACTGACATCAGGAACCTGGACTGCTGAGTTTTCTTTCCCAGGGAAAATGGAAAAAGGGTGTGCCAAGGGGCCCCTGGCCCTGACTGCAAAAAATCCTTATATCGAAGGATGGACTCCACACCGAAGTTGTCCCCACCTCAAACTTGTGCTGCCCTGATACACCCAAGGGAGCCCTACAAACTGACATCAGGAACCTGGACTGCTGAGTTTTCTTTCCCAGGGAAAATGGAAAAAGGGTGTGACCAGGGGCGCCTGGCCCTGACTGCAAAAAATCGTTATATCGAAGGATGGACCCCACACCGAAGTTGTCCCCACCTCAAACTTGTGCTGCCCTGATAGACCCAAGGCAGCCCTACAAACTGACATCAGGAACCTGGACTGCTGAGTTTTCTTTCCCAGGGAAAATGGAAAAAGGATGTGCCCAGGGGCCCCTGGCCCTAGGCAGGGACCTCACTGCAAAAAATCCTTATATCGAAGGATGGATTCCACACCGAAGTTGTCCCCAGCTCAAACTTGTGCTGCCCTGATAGACCCAAGGGAGCCCTACAAACTGACATAAGGAACCTGGACTGCTGAGTTTTCTTTCCTAGGGAAAATGGAAAAAGGATGTGCCCAGGGGACCCTGGCCCTGACTGCAAAAAATCCTTATATCGAAGGATGGACTCCACACCGAAGTTGTCCCCACCTCAAACTTGTGCTGCCCTGATACACCCAAGGGAGCCCTACAAACTGACATCAGGAACCTAGACTGCTGAGTTTTCTTTCCCAGGGAAAATGGAAAAAGGATGTGCCCAGGGGCCCCTGGCCCTGGGCTGGGCCCTCACTGCAAAAATTCCAAATATCGAAGGATGGAGCCCAGACCGAAGTTGTCCCCACCTCAAACTCGTGCTGCCCTGATAGACCCAAGGGAGCCCTACAAACTGACATCAGGAACCTGGACTGCTGAGTTTACTTTCCCAGGGAAAATGGAAAAAGGATGTGCCCGGGGGCCCCTGCCCTGACTGCAAAAAATCCTTATATCGAAGGATGCACCCCACACCGAAGTTGTCCCCACCTCAAACTTGTGATGCCCTGATAGACTCAAAGGAGCCCTACAAACTGACATCAGGAACCTGGACTGCTGAGTTTTCTTTCCCAGGGAAAATGGAAAAAGGATGTGCCCAGGGGCCCCTGGCCCTGGACAGGGACCTCACTGCAAAAAATCCTTATATCGAAGGATGGACCCCACACCGAAGTTGTCCCCACCTCAAACTTGTGCTGCCCTGATAGACCCAAGGGAGCCCTACAAACTGACATCAGGAACCTGGACTGCTGAGTTTTCTTTCCCAGGGAAAATGGAAAAAAGATGTGCCCAGGGGCGCCTGGCCCTAACTGCAAAAAATCCTTATATCGAAGGATGGACCCCACACCGAAGCTGTCCCCACCTCAAACTTGTGCTGCCCTGACAGACACAAGGCAGCCCTACAAACTGACATCAGGAACCTGGACTGCTGAGTTTTCTTTCCCAGGGAAAATGGCCAAAGGATGTGCCCGGGGGCCCCTGGCCCTGACTGCAAAAAATCCTTATATCGAAGGATGGACCCCACACCGAAGTTGTCCCCACCTCAAACTTGTGCTGCCCTGATAGACCCAAGGGAGCCCTACAAACTGACATCAGGAACCTGGACTGCTGAGTTTTCTTTCCCAGGGAAAATGGAAAAAGGATGTGCCCAGGGGACCCTGGCCCTGACTGCAAAAAATCCTTATATCGAAGGATGGACCCCACACCACAGCTGTCCCCACCTCAAACTTGTGCTGCCCTGACAGACACAAGGGAGCCCTACAGACTGACATCAGGAACCTGGACTGCTGAGTTTTCTTTCCCAGGGAAAATGGCCAAAGGATGTGCCCGGGGGCCCCTGGCCCTGACTGCAAAAAATCCTTATATCGAAGGATGGACCCCACACCGAAGTTGTCCCCACCTCAAACTTGTGCTGCCCTGATACACCCAAGGGAGCCCTACAATCTGACATCAGGAACCTGGACTGCTGAGTTTTCTTTCCCAGGGAAAATGGCCAAAGGATGTGCCCAGGGGCCCTTGGCCATGGGCAGGGACCTCACTGCAAAAAATCCTTATATCGAAAGATGGACTCCACACCGAAGTTGTCCCCACGTCAAACTTGTGCTGCCATGATAGACCCAAGGGAGCCCTACAAACTGACATCAGGAACCTGGACTGCTGAGTTTTCTTTCCCAGGGAAAATGGAAAAAGGATGTGCCCAGGGGCCCCTGGCCCTGACTGCAAAAAAATCCTTATATCGAAGGATGGACTCCACACCGAAGTTGTCCCCACCTCAAACTTGTGCTGCCCTGATAGACCCAAGGGAGCCCTACAAACTGACATCAGGAACCTGGACTGCTGAGTTTTCTTTCCCAGGGAAAATGGCAAAAGGATGTGCCCAGGGGCCCCTGGCCCTGACTTCAAAAAATCCTTATATCGAAGGATGGACTCCACACCGAAGTTGTCCCCACCTCAAACTTGTGCTGCCCTGATAGACCCAAGGGAGCCCTACAATCTGACATCAGGAACCTGGACTGCTGAGTTTTCTTTCCCAGGGAAAATGGCAAAAGGATGTGCCCAGGGGCCCCGGGCCAAGGGCAGGGCCAGCACTGCAAAAAATCCTTATATCGAAGGATGGACCCCACACCGAAGTTGTCCCCACCTCAAACTTGTGCTGCCCTGATAGACCCAAGGGAGCCCTACAAACTGACATCAGGAACCTGGACTGCTGAGTTTTCTTTCCCAGGGAAAATGGACAAAGGATGTGCCCGGGGGCCCCTGGCCCTGACTGCAAAAAATCCTTATATCGAAGGATGGACCCCACACCGAAGTTGTCCCCACCTCAAACTTGTGCTGCCCTGATACACCCAAGGGAGCCCTACAAACTGACATCAGGAACCTGGACTGCTGAGTTTTCTTTCCCAGGGAAAATGGAAAAAGGATGTGCCCAGGGGCCCCTGGCCCTGGGCAGGGCCCTCACTGCAAAAAATCCTTATATCGAAGGATGGACCCCACAACGAAGTTGTCCCCACCTCAAACTTGTGCTGCCCTGATACACCCAAGGGAGCCCTACAAACTGACATCAGGAACCTGGACTGCTGAGTTTTCTTTCCCAGGGAAAATGGAAAAAGGATGTGCCCGGGGGCCCCTGGCCCTCACTGCAAAAAATCCTTATATCGAAGGATGCACCCCACACCGAAGTTGTCCCCACCGCAAACTTGTGCTGCCCTGATACACCCAAGGGAGCCCTACAAACTGACATCAGGAACCTGGACTGCTGAGTTTTCTTTCCCAGGGAAAATGGCCAAAGGGTGTGCCCAGGGGCCCCTGGCCCTGGGCAGGGACCTCACTGCAAAGAATCCTTATATCGAAAGATGGATTCCACACCGAAGTTGTCCCCACCTCAAACTTGTGCTGCCCTGATAGACCCAAGGGAGCCCTACAAACTGACATCAGGAACCTGGACTGCTGAGTTTTCTTTCCCAGGGAAAATGGCCAAAGGATGTGCCCGGGGTCCCCTGGCCCTGACTGCAAAAAATCCTTATATCGAAGGATGGACCCCACACCGAAGTTGTCCCCACCTCAAACTTGTGCTGCCCTGATAGACCCAAGGGAGCCCTACAAACTGACATCAGGAACCTGGACTGCTGAGTTTTCTTTCCCAGGGAAAATGGCCAAAGGATGAGCCCGGGCGCCCCTGGCCCTGGGCCCCTGGCCCTGACTGCAAAAAATCCTTATATCGAAGGATGGACCCCACACCGAAGTTGTCCCCACCTCAAACTTGTGCTGCCATGATAGAACCAAGGGAGCCCTACAAACTGACATCAGGAACCTGGACTGCTGAGTTTTCTTTCCCAGGGAAAATGGAAAAGGAGGTGCCCAGTGGCCCCTGGCCCTGACTGCAAAAAAATCCTTATATCGAAGGATGGACTCCACACCGAAGTTGTCCCCACCTCAAACTTGTGCTGCCCTGATAGACCCAAGGGAGCCCTACAAACTGACATCAGGAACCTGGACTGCTGAGTTTTCTTTCCCAGGGAAAATGGCCAAAGGATGTGCCCGGGGTCCCCTGGCCCTGACTGCAAAAAATCCTTATATCGAAGGATGGACCCCACACCGAAGTTGTCCCCACCTCAAACTTGTGCTGCCCTGATACACCCAAGGGAGCCCTACAAACTGACATCAGGAACCTGGACTGCTGAGTTTTCTTTCCCAGGGAAAATGGAAAAAGGGTGTGCCAAGGGGCCCCTGGCCCTGACTGCAAAAAAATCCTTATATCGAAGGATGGACCCCACACCGAAGTTGTCCCCACCTCAAACTTGTGCTGCCCTGATAGACCCAAGGGAGCCCTACAAACTGACATCAGGAACCTGGACTGCTGAGTTTTCTTTCCCAGGGAAAATGGAAAAAGGTTGTGCCCAGGGGCCCCTGGCCCTGACTGCAAAAAATCGTTATATCGAAGGATGGACCCCATACCGAAGTTGTCCCCACCTCAAACTTGTGCTGCCCTGATAGACCCAAGGCAGCCTTACAAACTGACATCAGGAACCTGGACTGCTGAGTTTTCTTTCCCAGGGAAAATGGAAAAAGGATGTGCCCAGGGGCCCCTGGCCCTAGGCAGGGACCTCACTGCAAAAAATCCTTATATCGAAGGATGGATTCCACACCGAAGTTGTCCCCAGCTCAAACTTGTGCTGCCCTGATAGACCCAAGGGAGCCCTACAAACTGACATCAGGAACCTGGACTGCTGAGTTTTCTTTCCTAGGGAAAATGGAAAAAGGATGTGCCCAGGGGACCCTGGCCCTGACTGCAAAGAATCCTTATATCGAAGGATGGATTCCACACCGAAGCTGTCCCCACCTCAAACTTGTGCTGCCCTGACAGACACTAGGCAGCCCTACAAACTGACATCAGGAACCTAGACTGCTGAGTTTTCTTTCCCAGGGAAAATGGCCAAAGGATGTGCCCGGGGGCCCCTGGCCCTGACTGCAAAAAATCCTTATATCGAAGGATGGAGCCCACACCGAAGTTGTCCCCACCTCAAACTTGTGCTGCCCTGATACACCCAAGGGAGCCCTACAAACTGACATCAGGAACCTGGACTGCTGAGTTTTCTTTCCCAGGGAAAATGCCCAAAGGATGCGCCCAGGGGTGCCTGGCCCTGACTGCAAAAAATCCTTATATCGAAGGATGGAGCCCAGACCAAAGTTGTTCCCACCTGAAACTTGTTCTGCCCTGATAGACCCAAGGGAGCCCTACAAACTGACATCAGGAACCTGGACTGCTGAGTTTTCTTTCCCAGGGAAAATGGAAAAAGGGTGTGCCAAGGGGCCCCTGGCCCTGACTGCAAAAAATCCTTATATCGAAGGATGGACTCCACACCGAAGTTGTCCCCACCTCAAACTTGTGCTGCCCTGATACACCCAAGGGAGCCCTACAAACTGACATCAGGAACCTGGACTGCTGAGTTTTCTTTCCCAGGGAAAATGGCCAAAGGATGTGCCCAGGGGCCCTTGGCCATGGGCAGGGACCTCACTGCAAAAAATCCTTATATCGAAAGATGGACTCCACACCGAAGTTTTCCCCACGTCAAACTTGTGCTGCCATGATAGACCCAAGGGAGCCATACAAACTGACATCAGGAACCTGGACTGCTGAGTTTTCTTTCCCAGGGAAAATGGAAAAAGGATGTGCCCAGGGCCCCTGGCCCTGACTGCAAAAAAATCCTTATATCGAAGGATGGACTCCACACCGAAGTTGTCCCCACCTCAAACTTGTGCTGCCATGATAGACCCAAGGGAGCCCTACAAACTGACATCAGGAACCTGGACTGCTGAGTTTCCTTTCCCAGGGAAAATGGCAAAAGGATGTGCCCAGGGGCCCCTGGCCCTGACTGCAAAAAAATCCTTATATCGAAGGATGGACACCACACCGAAGTTGTCCCCACCTCAAACTTGTGCTGCCCTGATAGACCCAAGGGAGCCCTACAAACTGACATCAGGAACCTGGACTGCTGAGTTTTCTTTCCCAGGGAAAATGGAAAAAGGATGTGCCCAGGGGCCCGTGGCCCTGGGCAGGGCCAGCACTGCAAAAAATCCTTATATCGAAGGATGGACCCCACACCGAAGTTGTCCCCACCTCAAACTTGTGCTGCCCTGATAGACCCAAGGGAGCCCTACAAACTGACATCAGGAACCTGGACTGCTAAGTTTTCTTTCCCAGGGAAAATGGCCAAAGGATGTGCCCAGGGGCCCCTGGCCCTGACTGCAAAAAATCCTTATATCGAAGGATGGACTCCACACCGAAGTTGTCCCCACCTCAAACTTGTGCTGCCCTGATACACCCAAGGGAGCCCTACAAACTGACATCAGGAACCTGGACTGCTGAGTTTTCTTTCCCAGGGAAAATGGAAAAAGGATGTGCCCAGGGGCCCCTGGCCATGGGCAGGGCCAGCACTGCAAAAAATCCTTATATCGAAGGATGGACCCCACACCGAAGATGTCCCCACCTCAAACTTGTGCTGCCCTGATAGACCCAAGGGAGCCCTACAAACTGACATCAGGAACCTGGACTGCTGAGTTTTCTTTCCCAGGGAAAATGGACAAAGGATGTGCCCGGGGGCCCCTGGCCCTGACTGCAAAAAATCCTTATATCGAAGGATGGACCCCACACCGAAGTTGTCCCCACCTCAAACTTGTGCTGCCCTGATAGACCCAAGGGAGCCCTACAAACTGACATCAGGAACCTGGACTGCTGAGTTTTCTTTCCCAGGGAAAATGGAAAAAGGATGTGCCCAGGGGCCCCTGGCCCTGGGCAGGGCCCTCACTGCAAAAAATCCTTATATCGAAGGATGGACCTCACAACTAAGTTGTCCCCACCTCAAACTTGTGCTGCCCTGATAGACCCAAGGGAGCCCTACAAACTGACATCAGGAACCTGGACTGCTGAGTTTTCTTTCCCAGGGAAAATGGAAAAGGATGTGCCCAGGGGCCCCTGGCCCTGGGCAGGGACCTCACTGCAAAGAATCCTTATATCGAAAGATGGATTCCACACCGAAGTTGTCCCCACCTCAAACTTGTGCTGCCCTGATAGACCCAAGGGAGCCCTACAAACTGACATCAGGAACCTGGACTGCTGAGTTTTCTTTCCCAGGGAAAATGGCCAAAGGATGTGCCCGGGTTCCCCTGGCCCTGACTGCAAAAAATCCTTATATAGAAGGATAGACCCCACACCGAAGTTGTCCCCACCTCAAACTTGTGCTGCCCTGATACACCCAAGGGAGCCCTACAAACTGACATCAGGAACCTGGACTGCTGAGTTTTCTTTCCCAGGGAAAATGGCCAAAGGATGAGCCCGGGCGCCCCTGGCCCTGGGCCCCTGGCCCTGACTGCAAAAAATCCTTATATCGAAGGATGGACCCCACACCGAAGTTGTCCCCACCTCAAATTTGTGCTGCCCTGATAGACCCAAGAGAGCCCTACAATCTGACATCAGGAACCTGGACTGCTGAGTTTTCTTTCCCAGGGAAAATGGAAAAAGGATGTACCCAGGGGACCCTGGCCCTGACTGCAAAGAATCCTTATATCGAAGGATGGACCCCACACCGAAATTGTCCCCACCTCAAACTTGTGCTGCCCTGATAGACCCAAGGGAGCCCTACAAACTGACATCAGGAACCTGGACTGCTGAGTTTTCTTTCCCAGGGAAAATGGAAAAAGGATGTGCCCAGGGGCCCATGGCCCTGACTGCAAAAAAATCCTTATATCGAAAGATGGACTCCACACCGAAGTTTTCCCCACCTCAAACTTGTGCTGCCCTGATAGACCCAAGGGAGCCCTACAAACTGACATCAGGAACCTGGACTGCTGAGTTTTCTTTCCCAGGGAAAATGGAAAAAGGATGTGCCCAGGGGCCCTTGGCCCTGGGCAGGGCCAGCACTGCAAAAAATCCTTATATCGAAGGATGGACCCCACACCGAAGTTGTCCCCACCTCAAACTTGTGCTGCCCTGATACACCCAAGGGAGCCCTACAAACTGACATCAGGAACCTGGACTGCTGAGTTTTCTTTCCCAGGGAAAATGGCCAAAGGATGTGCCCGGGGGCCCCTGGCCCTGACTGCAAAAAATCCTTGTATCGAAGGATGGACTCCACACCGAAGTTGTCCCCACCTCAAACTTGTGCTGCCCTGATAGACCCAAGGGAGCCCTACAAACTGACATCAGGAACCTGGACTGCTGAGTTTTCTTTCCCAGGGAAAATGGCCAAAGGGTGTGCCCGGGGGCCCCTGGCCCTCACTGCAAAAAATCCTTATATCGAAGGATGCACCCCACACCGAAGTTGTCCCCAACTCAAAATTGTGCTGCCCTGATAGACCCAAGGCAGCCCTACAAACTGACATCAGGAACCTGGACTGCTGAGTTTTCTTTCCCAGGGAAAATGGAAAAAGGATGTGCCCAGGAGCCCCTGGCCCTGGGCAGGGACCTCACTGCAAAGAATCCTTATATCGAAGGATGGATTCCACACCGAAGTTGTCCCCACCTCAAACTTGTGCTGCCCTGATAGACCCAAGGGAGCCCTACAAACTGACATCAGGAACCTGGACTGCTGAGTTTTCTTTCCCAGGGAAAATGGCCAAAGGATGAGCCCGGGCGCCCCTGGCCCTGGGCCCCTGGCCCTGACTGCAAAAAATCCTTATATCGAAGGATGGACCCCACACCGAAGTTGTCCCCACCTCAAACTTGTGCTGCCATGATAGACCCAAGGGAGCCCTACAAACTGACATCAGGAACCTGGACTGCTGAGTTTTCTTTCCCAGGGAAAATGGAAAAAGGATGTGCCCAGGGGCCCCTGGCCATGGGCAGGGCCAGCACTGCAAAAAATCCTTATATCGAAGGATGGACCCCACACCGAAGATGTCCCCACCTCAAACTTGTGCTGCCCTGATAGACCCAAGGGAGCCCTACAAACTGACATCAGGAACCTGGACTGCTGAGTTTTCTTTCCCAGGGAAAATGGACAAAGGATGTGCCCGGGGGCCCCTGGCCCTGACTGCAAAAAATCCTTATGTCGAAGGATGGACCCCACACCGAAGTTGTCCCCACCTCAAACTTGTGCTGCCCTGATAGACCCAAGGGAGCCCTACAAACTGACATCAGGAACCTGGACTGCTGAGTTTTCTTTCCCAGGGAAAATGGAAAAAGGATGTGCCCAGGGGCCCCTGGCCCTGGGCAGGGCCCTCACTGCAAAAAATCCTTATATCGAAGGATGGACCTCACAACTAAGTTGTCCCCACCTCAAACTTGTGCTGCCCTGATACACCCAAGGGAGCCCTACAAACTGACATCAGGAACCTGGACTGCTGAGTTTTCTTTCCCACGGAAAATGGCCAAAGGGTGTGCCCGGGGGCCCCTGGCCCTGACTGCAAAAAATCCTTATATCGAAGGATGCACCCCACACCGAAATTGTCCCCACCTCAAACTTGTGCTGCCCTGATAGACCCAAGGGAGCCCTACAAACTGACATCAGGAACCTGGACTGCTGAGTTTTCTTTCCCAAGGAAAATGGAAAAGGATGTGCCCAGGGGCCCCTGGCCCTGGGCAGGGACCTCACTGCAAAAAATCCTTATATCGAAGGATGCACCCCACACCGAAGTTGTCCCCACCTCAAACTTGTGCTGCCCTGATAGACCCAAGGGAGCCCTACAAACTGACATCAGGAACCTGGACTGCTGAGTTTTCTTTCCCAGGGAAAATGGCCAAAGGATGTGCCCGGGTTCCCCTGGCCCTGACTGCAAAAAATCCTTATATCGAAGGATGGACCCCACACCGAAGTTGTCCCCACCTCAAACTTGTGCTGCCCTGATAGACCCAAGGGAGCCCTACAAACTGACATCAGGAACCTGGACTGCTGAGTTTTCTTTCCCAGGGAAAATGGCCAAAGGATGAGCCCGCGCGCCCCTGGCCCTGGGCCCCTGGCCCTGACTGCAAAAAATCCTTATATCGAAGGATGGACCCCACACCGAAGTTGTCCCCACCTCAAATTTGTGCTGCCCTGATAGACCCAAGAGAGCCCTACAATCTGACATCAGGAACCTGGACTGCTGAGTTTTCTTTCCCAGGGAAAATGGAAAAAGGATGTACCCAGGGGACCCTGGCCCTGACTGCAAAGAATCCTTATATCGAAGGATGGACCCCACACCGAAATTGTCCCCACCTCAAACTTGTGCTGCCCTGATAGACCCAAGGGAGCCCTACAAACTGACATCAGGAACCTGGACTGCTGAGTTTTCTTTCCCAGGGAAAATGGAAAAAGGATGTGCCCAGGGGCCCCTGGCCCTGACTGCAAAAAAATCCTTATATCGAAGGATGGAACCCACACCGAAGTTGTCCCCACCTCAAACTTGTGCTGCCCTGATAGACCCAAGGGAGCCCTACAAACTGACATCAGGAACCTGGACTGCTGAGTTTTCTTTCCCAGGGAAAATGGAAAAAGGATGTGCCCAGGGGCCCTTGGCCCTGGGCAGGGCCAGCACTGCAAAAAATCCTTATATCGAAGGATGGACCCCACACCGAAGTTGTCCCCACCTCAAACTTGTGCTGCCCTGATACACCCAAGGGAGCCCTACAAACTGACATCAGGAACCTGGACTGCTGAGTTTTCTTTCCCAGGGAAAATGGCCAAAGGATGTGCCCGGGGGCCCCTGGCCCTGACTGCAAAAAATCCTTGTATCGAAGGATGGACTCCACACCGAAGTTGTCCCCACCTCAAACTTGTGCTGCCCTGATAGACCCAAGGGAGCCCTACAAACTGACATCAGGAACCTGGACTGCTGAGTTTTCTTTCCCAGGGAAAATGGCCAAAGGGTGTGCCCGGGGGCCCCTGGCCCTCACTGCAAAAAATCCTTATATCGAAGGATGCACCCCACACCGAAGTTGTCCCCACCTCAAAATTGTGCTGCCCTGATAGACCCAAGGCAGCCCTACAAACTGACATCAGGAACCTGGACTGCTGAGTTTTCTTTCCCAGGGAAAATGGAAAAAGGATGTGCCCAGGGGCCCCTGGCCCTGACTGCAAAAAAATCCTTATATCGAAGGATGGACTCCACACCGAAGTTGTCCCCACCTCAAACTTGTGCTGCCCTGATAGACCCAAGGGAGCCCTACAAACTGACATCAGGAACCTGGACTGCTGAGTTTTCTTTCCCAGGGAAAATGGCAAAAGGATGTGCCCAGGGGCCCCTGGCCCTGACTTCAAAAAATCCTTATATCGAAGGATGGACTCCACACCGAAGTTGTCCCCACCTCAAACTTGTGCTGCCCTGATAGACCCAAGGGAGCCCTACAATCTGACATCAGGAACCTGGACTGCTGAGTTTTCTTTCCCAGGGAAAATGGCAAAAGGATGTGCCCAGGGGCCCCGGGCCAAGGGCAGGGCCAGCACTGCAAAAAATCCTTATATCGAAGGATGGACCCCACACCGAAGTTGTCCCCACCTCAAACTTGTGCTGCCCTGATAGACCCAAGGGAGCCCTACAAACTGACATCAGGAACCTGGACTGCTGAGTTTTCTTTCCCAGGGAAAATGGACAAAGGATGTGCCCGGGGGCCCCTGGCCCTGACTGCAAAAAATCCTTATATCGAAGGATGGACCCCACACCGAAGTTGTCCCCACCTCAAACTTGTGCTGCCCTGATACACCCAAGGGAGCCCTACAAACTGACATCAGGAACCTGGACTGCTGAGTTTTCTTTCCCAGGGAAAATGGAAAAAGGATGTGCCCAGGGGCCCCTGGCCCTGGGCAGGGCCCTCACTGCAAAAAATCCTTATATCGAAGGATGGACCCCACAACGAAGTTGTCCCCACCTCAAACTTGTGCTGCCCTGATACACCCAAGGGAGCCCTACAAACTGACATCAGGAACCTGGACTGCTGAGTTTTCTTTCCCAGGGAAAATGGAAAAAGGATGTGCCCGGGGGCCCCTGGCCCTCACTGCAAAAAATCCTTATATCGAAGGATGCACCCCACACCGAAGTTGTCCCCACCGCAAACTTGTGCTGCCCTGATACACCCAAGGGAGCCCTACAAACTGACATCAGGAACCTGGACTGCTGAGTTTTCTTTCCCAGGGAAAATGGCCAAAGGGTGTGCCCAGGGGCCCCTGGCCCTGGGCAGGGACCTCACTGCAAAGAATCCTTATATCGAAAGATGGATTCCACACCGAAGTTGTCCCCACCTCAAACTTGTGCTGCCCTGATAGACCCAAGGGAGCCCTACAAACTGACATCAGGAACCTGGACTGCTGAGTTTTCTTTCCCAGGGAAAATGGCCAAAGGATGTGCCCGGGGTCCCCTGGCCCTGACTGCAAAAAATCCTTATATCGAAGGATGGACCCCACACCGAAGTTGTCCCCACCTCAAACTTGTGCTGCCCTGATAGACCCAAGGGAGCCCTACAAACTGACATCAGGAACCTGGACTGCTGAGTTTTCTTTCCCAGGGAAAATGGCCAAAGGATGAGCCCGGGCGCCCCTGGCCCTGGGCCCCTGGCCCTGACTGCAAAAAATCCTTATATCGAAGGATGGACCCCACACCGAAGTTGTCCCCACCTCAAACTTGTGCTGCCATGATAGAACCAAGGGAGCCCTACAAACTGACATCAGGAACCTGGACTGCTGAGTTTTCTTTCCCAGGGAAAATGGAAAAGGAGGTGCCCAGTGGCCCCTGGCCCTGACTGCAAAAAAATCCTTATATCGAAGGATGGACTCCACACCGAAGTTGTCCCCACCTCAAACTTGTGCTGCCCTGATACACCCAAGGGAGCCCTACAAACTGACATCAGGAACCTGGACTGCTGAGTTTTCTTTCCCAGGGAAAATGGCCAAAGGATGTGCCCGGGGTCCCCTGGCCCTGACTGCAAAAAATCCTTATATCGAAGGATGGACCCCACACCGAAGTTGTCCCCACCTCAAACTTGTGCTGCCCTGATACACCCAAGGGAGCCCTACAAACTGACATCAGGAACCTGGACTGCTGAGTTTTCTTTCCCAGGGAAAATGGAAAAAGGGTGTGCCAAGGGGCCCCTGGCCCTGACTGCAAAAAAATCCTTATATCGAAGGATGGACCCCACACCGAAGTTGTCCCCACCTCAAACTTGTGCTGCCCTGATAGACCCAAGGGAGCCCTACAAACTGACATCAGGAACCTGGACTGCTGAGTTTTCTTTCCCAGGGAAAATGGAAAAAGGTTGTGCCCAGGGGCCCCTGGCCCTGACTGCAAAAAATCGTTATATCGAAGGATGGACCCCATACCGAAGTTGTCCCCACCTCAAACTTGTGCTGCCCTGATAGACCCAAGGCAGCCTTACAAACTGACATCAGGAACCTGGACTGCTGAGTTTTCTTTCCCAGGGAAAATGGAAAAAGGATGTGCCCAGGGGCCCCTGGCCCTAGGCAGGGACCTCACTGCAAAAAATCCTTATATCGAAGGATGGATTCCACACCGAAGTTGTCCCCAGCTCAAACTTGTGCTGCCCTGATAGACCCAAGGGAGCCCTACAAACTGACATCAGGAACCTGGACTGCTGAGTTTTCTTTCCTAGGGAAAATGGAAAAAGGATGTGCCCAGGGGACCCTGGCCCTGACTGCAAAGAATCCTTATATCGAAGGATGGATTCCACACCGAAGCTGTCCCCACCTCAAACTTGTGCTGCCCTGACAGACACTAGGCAGCCCTACAAACTGACATCAGGAACCTAGACTGCTGAGTTTTCTTTCCCAGGGAAAATGGCCAAAGGATGTGCCCGGGGGCCCCTGGCCCTGACTGCAAAAAATCCTTATATCGAAGGATGGAGCCCACACCGAAGTTGTCCCCACCTCAAACTTGTGCTGCCCTGATACACCCAAGGGAGCCCTACAAACTGACATCAGGAACCTGGACTGCTGAGTTTTCTTTCCCAGGGAAAATGCCCAAAGGATGCGCCCAGGGGTGCCTGGCCCTGACTGCAAAAAATCCTTATATCGAAGGATGGAGCCCAGACCAAAGTTGTTCCCACCTGAAACTTGTTCTGCCCTGATAGACCCAAGGGAGCCCTACAAACTGACATCAGGAACCTGGACTGCTGAGTTTTCTTTCCCAGGGAAAATGGAAAAAGGGTGTGCCAAGGGGCCCCTGGCCCTGACTGCAAAAAATCCTTATATCGAAGGATGGACTCCACACCGAAGTTGTCCCCACCTCAAACTTGTGCTGCCCTGATACACCCAAGGGAGCCCTACAAACTGACATCAGGAACCTGGACTGCTGAGTTTTCTTTCCCAGGGAAAATGGCCAAAGGATGTGCCCAGGGGCCCTTGGCCATGGGCAGGGCCCTCACTGCAAAAAATCCTTATATCGAAAGATGGACTCCACACCGAAGTTTTCCCCACGTCAAACTTGTGCTGCCATGATAGACCCAAGGGAGCCATACAAACTGACATCAGGAACCTGGACTGCTGAGTTTTCTTTCCCAGGGAAAATGGAAAAAGGATGTGCCCAGGGCCCCTGGCCCTGACTGCAAAAAAATCCTTATATCGAAGGATGGACTCCACACCGAAGTTGTCCCCACCTCAAACTTGTGCTGCCATGATAGACCCAAGGGAGCCCTACAAACTGACATCAGGAACCTGGACTGCTGAGTTTCCTTTCCCAGGGAAAATGGCAAAAGGATGTGCCCAGGGGCCCCTGGCCCTGACTGCAAAAAAATCCTTATATCGAAGGATGGACACCACACCGAAGTTGTCCCCACCTCAAACTTGTGCTGCCCTGATAGACCCAAGGGAGCCCTACAAACTGACATCAGGAACCTGGACTGCTGAGTTTTCTTTCCCAGGGAAAATGGAAAAAGGATGTGCCCAGGGGCCCGTGGCCCTGGGCAGGGCCAGCACTGCAAAAAATCCTTATATCGAAGGATGGACCCCACACCGAAGTTGTCCCCACCTCAAACTTGTGCTGCCCTGATACACCCAAGGGAGCCCTACAAACTGACATCAGGAACCTGGACTGCTAAGTTTTCTTTCCCAGGGAAAATGGCCAAAGGATGTGCCCAGGGGCCCCTGGCCCTGACTGCAAAAAATCCTTATATCGAAGGATGGACTCCACACCGAAGTTGTCCCCACCTCAAACTTGTGCTGCCCTGATACACCCAAGGGAGCCCTACAAACTGACATCAGGAACCTGGACTGCTGAGTTTTCTTTCCCAGGGAAAATGGAAAAAGGATGTGCCCAGGGGCCCCTGGCCATGGGCAGGGCCAGCACTGCAAAAAATCCTTATATCGAAGGATGGACCCCACACCGAAGATGTCCCCACCTCAAACTTGTGCTGCCCTGATAGACCCAAGGGAGCCCTACAAACTGACATCAGGAACCTGGACTGCTGAGTTTTCTTTCCCAGGGAAAATGGACAAAGGATGTGCCCGGGGGCCCCTGGCCCTGACTGCAAAAAATCCTTATATCGAAGGATGGACCCCACACCGAAGTTGTCCCCACCTCAAACTTGTGCTGCCCTGATAGACCCAAGGGAGCCCTACAAACTGACATCAGGAACCTGGACTGCTGAGTTTTCTTTCCCAGGGAAAATGGAAAAAGGATGTGCCCAGGGGCCCCTGGCCCTGGGCAGGGCCCTCACTGCAAAAAATCCTTATATCGAAGGATGGACCTCACAACTAAGTTGTCCCCACCTCAAACTTGTGCTGCCCTGATAGACCCAAGGGAGCCCTACAAACTGACATCAGGAACCTGGACTGCTGAGTTTTCTTTCCCAGGGAAAATGGAAAAGGATGTGCCCAGGGGCCCCTGGCCCTGGGCAGGGACCTCACTGCAAAGAATCCTTATATCGAAAGATGGATTCCACACCGAAGTTGTCCCCACCTCAAACTTGTGCTGCCCTGATAGACCCAAGGGAGCCCTACAAACTGACATCAGGAACCTGGACTGCTGAGTTTTCTTTCCCAGGGAAAATGGCCAAAGGATGTGCCCGGGTTCCCCTGGCCCTGACTGCAAAAAATCCTTATATAGAAGGATGGACCCCACACCGAAGTTGTCCCCACCTCAAACTTGTGCTGCCCTGATACACCCAAGGGAGCCCTACAAACTGACATCAGGAACCTGGACTGCTGAGTTTTCTTTCCCAGGGAAAATGGCCAAAGGATGAGCCCGGGCGCCCCTGGCCCTGGGCCCCTGGCCCTGACTGCAAAAAATCCTTATATCGAAGGATGGACCCCACACCGAAGTTGTCCCC
Source organism: Lonchura striata (assembly GCF_046129695.1). Lineage (NCBI taxonomy): Eukaryota > Metazoa > Chordata > Aves > Passeriformes > Estrildidae > Lonchura > Lonchura striata. The sequence goes on along the minus strand of NC_134639.1, from coordinate 488,988 downwards.
ACCTCAAATTTGTGCTGCCCTGATAGACCCAAGAGAGCCCTACAATCTGACATCAGGAACCTGGACTGCTGAGTTTTCTTTCCCAGGGAAAATGGAAAAAGGATGTACCCAGGGGACCCTGGCCCTGACTGCAAAGAATCCTTATATCGAAGGATGGACCCCACACCGAAATTGTCCCCACCTCAAACTTGTGCTGCCCTGATAGACCCAAGGGAGCCCTACAAACTGACATCAGGAACCTGGACTGCTGAGTTTTCTTTCCCAGGGAAAATGGAAAAAGGATGTGCCCAGGGGCCCATGGCCCTGACTGCAAAAAAATCCTTATATCGAAAGATGGACTCCACACCGAAGTTTTCCCCACCTCAAACTTGTGCTGCCCTGATAGACCCAAGGGAGCCCTACAAACTGACATCAGGAACCTGGACTGCTGAGTTTTCTTTCCCAGGGAAAATGGAAAAAGGATGTGCCCAGGGGCCCTTGGCCCTGGGCAGGGCCAGCACTGCAAAAAATCCTTATATCGAAGGATGGACCCCACACCGAAGTTGTCCCCACCTCAAACTTGTGCTGCCCTGATACACCCAAGGGAGCCCTACAAACTGACATCAGGAACCTGGACTGCTGAGTTTTCTTTCCCAGGGAAAATGGCCAAAGGATGTGCCCGGGGGCCCCTGGCCCTGACTGCAAAAAATCCTTGTATCGAAGGATGGACTCCACACCGAAGTTGTCCCCACCTCAAACTTGTGCTGCCCTGATAGACCCAAGGGAGCCCTACAAACTGACATCAGGAACCTGGACTGCTGAGTTTTCTTTCCCAGGGAAAATGGCCAAAGGGTGTGCCCGGGGGCCCCTGGCCCTCACTGCAAAAAATCCTTATATCGAAGGATGCACCCCACACCGAAGTTGTCCCCACCTCAAAATTGTGCTGCCCTGATAGACCCAAGGCAGCCCTACAAACTGACATCAGGAACCTGGACTGCTGAGTTTTCTTTCCCAGGGAAAATGGAAAAAGGATGTGCCCAGGGGCCCCTGGCCCTGACTGCAAAAAAATCCTTATATCGAAGGATGGACTCCACACCGAAGTTGTCCCCACCTCAAACTTGTGCTGCCCTGATAGACCCAAGGGAGCCCTACAAACTGACATCAGGAACCTGGACTGCTGAGTTTTCTTTCCCAGGGAAAATGGCAAAAGGATGTGCCCAGGGGCCCCTGGCCCTGACTTCAAAAAATCCTTATATCGAAGGATGGACTCCACACCGAAGTTGTCCCCACCTCAAACTTGTGCTGCCCTGATAGACCCAAGGGAGCCCTACAATCTGACATCAGGAACCTGGACTGCTGAGTTTTCTTTCCCAGGGAAAATGGCAAAAGGATGTGCCCAGGGGCCCCGGGCCAAGGGCAGGGCCAGCACTGCAAAAAATCCTTATATCGAAGGATGGACCCCACACCGAAGTTGTCCCCACCTCAAACTTGTGCTGCCCTGATAGACCCAAGGGAGCCCTACAAACTGACATCAGGAACCTGGACTGCTGAGTTTTCTTTCCCAGGGAAAATGGACAAAGGATGTGCCCGGGGGCCCCTGGCCCTGACTGCAAAAAATCCTTATATCGAAGGATGGACCCCACACCGAAGTTGTCCCCACCTCAAACTTGTGCTGCCCTGATACACCCAAGGGAGCCCTACAAACTGACATCAGGAACCTGGACTGCTGAGTTTTCTTTCCCAGGGAAAATGGAAAAAGGATGTGCCCAGGGGCCCCTGGCCCTGGGCAGGGCCCTCACTGCAAAAAATCCTTATATCGAAGGATGGACCCCACAACGAAGTTGTCCCCACCTCAAACTTGTGCTGCCCTGATACACCCAAGGGAGCCCTACAAACTGACATCAGGAACCTGGACTGCTGAGTTTTCTTTCCCAGGGAAAATGGAAAAAGGATGTGCCCGGGGGCCCCTGGCCCTCACTGCAAAAAATCCTTATATCGAAGGATGCACCCCACACCGAAGTTGTCCCCACCGCAAACTTGTGCTGCCCTGATACACCCAAGGGAGCCCTACAAACTGACATCAGGAACCTGGACTGCTGAGTTTTCTTTCCCAGGGAAAATGGCCAAAGGGTGTGCCCAGGGGCCCCTGGCCCTGGGCAGGGACCTCACTGCAAAGAATCCTTATATCGAAAGATGGATTCCACACCGAAGTTGTCCCCACCTCAAACTTGTGCTGCCCTGATAGACCCAAGGGAGCCCTACAAACTGACATCAGGAACCTGGACTGCTGAGTTTTCTTTCCCAGGGAAAATGGCCAAAGGATGTGCCCGGGGTCCCCTGGCCCTGACTGCAAAAAATCCTTATATCGAAGGATGGACCCCACACCGAAGTTGTCCCCACCTCAAACTTGTGCTGCCCTGATAGACCCAAGGGAGCCCTACAAACTGACATCAGGAACCTGGACTGCTGAGTTTTCTTTCCCAGGGAAAATGGCCAAAGGATGAGCCCGGGCGCCCCTGGCCCTGGGCCCCTGGCCCTGACTGCAAAAAATCCTTATATCGAAGGATGGACCCCACACCGAAGTTGTCCCCACCTCAAACTTGTGCTGCCATGATAGAACCAAGGGAGCCCTACAAACTGACATCAGGAACCTGGACTGCTGAGTTTTCTTTCCCAGGGAAAATGGAAAAGGAGGTGCCCAGTGGCCCCTGGCCCTGACTGCAAAAAAATCCTTATATCGAAGGATGGACTCCACACCGAAGTTGTCCCCACCTCAAACTTGTGCTGCCCTGATACACCCAAGGGAGCCCTACAAACTGACATCAGGAACCTGGACTGCTGAGTTTTCTTTCCCAGGGAAAATGGCCAAAGGATGTGCCCGGGGTCCCCTGGCCCTGACTGCAAAAAATCCTTATATCGAAGGATGGACCCCACACCGAAGTTGTCCCCACCTCAAACTTGTGCTGCCCTGATACACCCAAGGGAGCCCTACAAACTGACATCAGGAACCTGGACTGCTGAGTTTTCTTTCCCAGGGAAAATGGAAAAAGGGTGTGCCAAGGGGCCCCTGGCCCTGACTGCAAAAAAATCCTTATATCGAAGGATGGACCCCACACCGAAGTTGTCCCCACCTCAAACTTGTGCTGCCCTGATAGACCCAAGGGAGCCCTACAAACTGACATCAGGAACCTGGACTGCTGAGTTTTCTTTCCCAGGGAAAATGGAAAAAGGTTGTGCCCAGGGGCCCCTGGCCCTGACTGCAAAAAATCGTTATATCGAAGGATGGACCCCATACCGAAGTTGTCCCCACCTCAAACTTGTGCTGCCCTGATAGACCCAAGGCAGCCTTACAAACTGACATCAGGAACCTGGACTGCTGAGTTTTCTTTCCCAGGGAAAATGGAAAAAGGATGTGCCCAGGGGCCCCTGGCCCTAGGCAGGGACCTCACTGCAAAAAATCCTTATATCGAAGGATGGATTCCACACCGAAGTTGTCCCCAGCTCAAACTTGTGCTGCCCTGATAGACCCAAGGGAGCCCTACAAACTGACATCAGGAACCTGGACTGCTGAGTTTTCTTTCCTAGGGAAAATGGAAAAAGGATGTGCCCAGGGGACCCTGGCCCTGACTGCAAAGAATCCTTATATCGAAGGATGGATTCCACACCGAAGCTGTCCCCACCTCAAACTTGTGCTGCCCTGACAGACACTAGGCAGCCCTACAAACTGACATCAGGAACCTAGACTGCTGAGTTTTCTTTCCCAGGGAAAATGGCCAAAGGATGTGCCCGGGGGCCCCTGGCCCTGACTGCAAAAAATCCTTATATCGAAGGATGGAGCCCACACCGAAGTTGTCCCCACCTCAAACTTGTGCTGCCCTGATACACCCAAGGGAGCCCTACAAACTGACATCAGGAACCTGGACTGCTGAGTTTTCTTTCCCAGGGAAAATGCCCAAAGGATGCGCCCAGGGGTGCCTGGCCCTGACTGCAAAAAATCCTTATATCGAAGGATGGAGCCCAGACCAAAGTTGTTCCCACCTGAAACTTGTTCTGCCCTGATAGACCCAAGGGAGCCCTACAAACTGACATCAGGAACCTGGACTGCTGAGTTTTCTTTCCCAGGGAAAATGGAAAAAGGGTGTGCCAAGGGGCCCCTGGCCCTGACTGCAAAAAATCCTTATATCGAAGGATGGACTCCACACCGAAGTTGTCCCCACCTCAAACTTGTGCTGCCCTGATACACCCAAGGGAGCCCTACAAACTGACATCAGGAACCTGGACTGCTGAGTTTTCTTTCCCAGGGAAAATGGCCAAAGGATGTGCCCAGGGGCCCTTGGCCATGGGCAGGGACCTCACTGCAAAAAATCCTTATATCGAAAGATGGACTCCACACCGAAGTTTTCCCCACGTCAAACTTGTGCTGCCATGATAGACCCAAGGGAGCCATACAAACTGACATCAGGAACCTGGACTGCTGAGTTTTCTTTCCCAGGGAAAATGGAAAAAGGATGTGCCCAGGGCCCCTGGCCCTGACTGCAAAAAAATCCTTATATCGAAGGATGGACTCCACACCGAAGTTGTCCCCACCTCAAACTTGTGCTGCCATGATAGACCCAAGGGAGCCCTACAAACTGACATCAGGAACCTGGACTGCTGAGTTTCCTTTCCCAGGGAAAATGGCAAAAGGATGTGCCCAGGGGCCCCTGGCCCTGACTGCAAAAAAATCCTTATATCGAAGGATGGACACCACACCGAAGTTGTCCCCACCTCAAACTTGTGCTGCCCTGATAGACCCAAGGGAGCCCTACAAACTGACATCAGGAACCTGGACTGCTGAGTTTTCTTTCCCAGGGAAAATGGAAAAAGGATGTGCCCAGGGGCCCGTGGCCCTGGGCAGGGCCAGCACTGCAAAAAATCCTTATATCGAAGGATGGACCCCACACCGAAGTTGTCCCCACCTCAAACTTGTGCTGCCCTGATACACCCAAGGGAGCCCTACAAACTGACATCAGGAACCTGGACTGCTAAGTTTTCTTTCCCAGGGAAAATGGCCAAAGGATGTGCCCAGGGGCCCCTGGCCCTGACTGCAAAAAATCCTTATATCGAAGGATGGACTCCACACCGAAGTTGTCCCCACCTCAAACTTGTGCTGCCCTGATACACCCAAGGGAGCCCTACAAACTGACATCAGGAACCTGGACTGCTGAGTTTTCTTTCCCAGGGAAAATGGAAAAAGGATGTGCCCAGGGGCCCCTGGCCATGGGCAGGGCCAGCACTGCAAAAAATCCTTATATCGAAGGATGGACCCCACACCGAAGATGTCCCCACCTCAAACTTGTGCTGCCCTGATAGACCCAAGGGAGCCCTACAAACTGACATCAGGAACCTGGACTGCTGAGTTTTCTTTCCCAGGGAAAATGGACAAAGGATGTGCCCGGGGGCCCCTGGCCCTGACTGCAAAAAATCCTTATATCGAAGGATGGACCCCACACCGAAGTTGTCCCCACCTCAAACTTGTGCTGCCCTGATAGACCCAAGGGAGCCCTACAAACTGACATCAGGAACCTGGACTGCTGAGTTTTCTTTCCCAGGGAAAATGGAAAAAGGATGTGCCCAGGGGCCCCTGGCCCTGGGCAGGGCCCTCACTGCAAAAAATCCTTATATCGAAGGATGGACCTCACAACTAAGTTGTCCCCACCTCAAACTTGTGCTGCCCTGATAGACCCAAGGGAGCCCTACAAACTGACATCAGGAACCTGGACTGCTGAGTTTTCTTTCCCAGGGAAAATGGAAAAGGATGTGCCCAGGGGCCCCTGGCCCTGGGCAGGGACCTCACTGCAAAGAATCCTTATATCGAAAGATGGATTCCACACCGAAGTTGTCCCCACCTCAAACTTGTGCTGCCCTGATAGACCCAAGGGAGCCCTACAAACTGACATCAGGAACCTGGACTGCTGAGTTTTCTTTCCCAGGGAAAATGGCCAAAGGATGTGCCCGGGTTCCCCTGGCCCTGACTGCAAAAAATCCTTATATAGAAGGATGGACCCCACACCGAAGTTGTCCCCACCTCAAACTTGTGCTGCCCTGATACACCCAAGGGAGCCCTACAAACTGACATCAGGAACCTGGACTGCTGAGTTTTCTTTCCCAGGGAAAATGGCCAAAGGATGAGCCCGGGCGCCCCTGGCCCTGGGCCCCTGGCCCTGACTGCAAAAAATCCTTATATCGAAGGATGGACCCCACACCGAAGTTGTCCCCACCTCAAATTTGTGCTGCCCTGATAGACCCAAGAGAGCCCTACAATCTGACATCAGGAACCTGGACTGCTGAGTTTTCTTTCCCAGGGAAAATGGAAAAAGGATGTACCCAGGGGACCCTGGCCCTGACTGCAAAGAATCCTTATATCGAAGGATGGACCCCACACCGAAATTGTCCCCACCTCAAACTTGTGCTGCCCTGATAGACCCAAGGGAGCCCTACAAACTGACATCAGGAACCTGGACTGCTGAGTTTTCTTTCCCAGGGAAAATGGAAAAAGGATGTGCCCAGGGGCCCATGGCCCTGACTGCAAAAAAATCCTTATATCGAAAGATGGACTCCACACCGAAGTTTTCCCCACCTCAAACTTGTGCTGCCCTGATAGACCCAAGGGAGCCCTACAAACTGACATCAGGAACCTGGACTGCTGAGTTTTCTTTCCCAGGGAAAATGGAAAAAGGATGTGCCCAGGGGCCCTTGGCCCTGGGCAGGGCCAGCACTGCAAAAAATCCTTATATCGAAGGATGGACCCCACACCGAAGTTGTCCCCACCTCAAACTTGTGCTGCCCTGATACACCCAAGGGAGCCCTACAAACTGACATCAGGAACCTGGACTGCTGAGTTTTCTTTCCCAGGGAAAATGGCCAAAGGATGTGCCCGGGGGCCCCTGGCCCTGACTGCAAAAAATCCTTGTATCGAAGGATGGACTCCACACCGAAGTTGTCCCCACCTCAAACTTGTGCTGCCCTGATAGACCCAAGGGAGCCCTACAAACTGACATCAGGAACCTGGACTGCTGAGTTTTCTTTCCCAGGGAAAATGGCCAAAGGGTGTGCCCGGGGGCCCCTGGCCCTCACTGCAAAAAATCCTTATATCGAAGGATGCACCCCACACCGAAGTTGTCCCCAACTCAAAATTGTGCTGCCCTGATAGACCCAAGGCAGCCCTACAAACTGACATCAGGAACCTGGACTGCTGAGTTTTCTTTCCCAGGGAAAATGGAAAAAGGATGTGCCCAGGAGCCCCTGGCCCTGGGCAGGGACCTCACTGCAAAGAATCCTTATATCGAAGGATGGATTCCACACCGAAGTTGTCCCCACCTCAAACTTGTGCTGCCCTGATAGACCCAAGGGAGCCCTACAAACTGACATCAGGAACCTGGACTGCTGAGTTTTCTTTCCCAGGGAAAATGGCCAAAGGATGAGCCCGGGCGCCCCTGGCCCTGGGCCCCTGGCCCTGACTGCAAAAAATCCTTATATCGAAGGATGGACCCCACACCGAAGTTGTCCCCACCTCAAACTTGTGCTGCCATGATAGACCCAAGGGAGCCCTACAAACTGACATCAGGAACCTGGACTGCTGAGTTTTCTTTCCCAGGGAAAATGGAAAAAGGATGTGCCCAGGGGCCCCTGGCCATGGGCAGGGCCAGCACTGCAAAAAATCCTTATATCGAAGGATGGACCCCACACCGAAGATGTCCCCACCTCAAACTTGTGCTGCCCTGATAGACCCAAGGGAGCCCTACAAACTGACATCAGGAACCTGGACTGCTGAGTTTTCTTTCCCAGGGAAAATGGACAAAGGATGTGCCCGGGGGCCCCTGGCCCTGACTGCAAAAAATCCTTATGTCGAAGGATGGACCCCACACCGAAGTTGTCCCCACCTCAAACTTGTGCTGCCCTGATAGACCCAAGGGAGCCCTACAAACTGACATCAGGAACCTGGACTGCTGAGTTTTCTTTCCCAGGGAAAATGGAAAAAGGATGTGCCCAGGGGCCCCTGGCCCTGGGCAGGGCCCTCACTGCAAAAAATCCTTATATCGAAGGATGGACCTCACAACTAAGTTGTCCCCACCTCAAACTTGTGCTGCCCTGATACACCCAAGGGAGCCCTACAAACTGACATCAGGAACCTGGACTGCTGAGTTTTCTTTCCCACGGAAAATGGCCAAAGGGTGTGCCCGGGGGCCCCTGGCCCTGACTGCAAAAAATCCTTATATCGAAGGATGCACCCCACACCGAAATTGTCCCCACCTCAAACTTGTGCTGCCCTGATAGACCCAAGGGAGCCCTACAAACTGACATCAGGAACCTGGACTGCTGAGTTTTCTTTCCCAAGGAAAATGGAAAAGGATGTGCCCAGGGGCCCCTGGCCCTGGGCAGGGACCTCACTGCAAAAAATCCTTATATCGAAGGATGCACCCCACACCGAAGTTGTCCCCACCTCAAACTTGTGCTGCCCTGATAGACCCAAGGGAGCCCTACAAACTGACATCAGGAACCTGGACTGCTGAGTTTTCTTTCCCAGGGAAAATGGCCAAAGGATGTGCCCGGGTTCCCCTGGCCCTGACTGCAAAAAATCCTTATATCGAAGGATGGACCCCACACCGAAGTTGTCCCCACCTCAAACTTGTGCTGCCCTGATAGACCCAAGGGAGCCCTACAAACTGACATCAGGAACCTGGACTGCTGAGTTTTCTTTCCCAGGGAAAATGGCCAAAGGATGAGCCCGCGCGCCCCTGGCCCTGGGCCCCTGGCCCTGACTGCAAAAAATCCTTATATCGAAGGATGGACCCCACACCGAAGTTGTCCCCACCTCAAATTTGTGCTGCCCTGATAGACCCAAGAGAGCCCTACAATCTGACATCAGGAACCTGGACTGCTGAGTTTTCTTTCCCAGGGAAAATGGAAAAAGGATGTACCCAGGGGACCCTGGCCCTGACTGCAAAGAATCCTTATATCGAAGGATGGACCCCACACCGAAATTGTCCCCACCTCAAACTTGTGCTGCCCTGATAGACCCAAGGGAGCCCTACAAACTGACATCAGGAACCTGGACTGCTGAGTTTTCTTTCCCAGGGAAAATGGAAAAAGGATGTGCCCAGGGGCCCCTGGCCCTGACTGCAAAAAAATCCTTATATCGAAGGATGGAACCCACACCGAAGTTGTCCCCACCTCAAACTTGTGCTGCCCTGATAGACCCAAGGGAGCCCTACAAACTGACATCAGGAACCTGGACTGCTGAGTTTTCTTTCCCAGGGAAAATGGAAAAAGGATGTGCCCAGGGGCCCTTGGCCCTGGGCAGGGCCAGCACTGCAAAAAATCCTTATATCGAAGGATGGACCCCACACCGAAGTTGTCCCCACCTCAAACTTGTGCTGCCCTGATACACCCAAGGGAGCCCTACAAACTGACATCAGGAACCTGGACTGCTGAGTTTTCTTTCCCAGGGAAAATGGCCAAAGGATGTGCCCGGGGGCCCCTGGCCCTGACTGCAAAAAATCCTTGTATCGAAGGATGGACTCCACACCGAAGTTGTCCCCACCTCAAACTTGTGCTGCCCTGATAGACCCAAGGGAGCCCTACAAACTGACATCAGGAACCTGGACTGCTGAGTTTTCTTTCCCAGGGAAAATGGCCAAAGGGTGTGCCCGGGGGCCCCTGGCCCTCACTGCAAAAAATCCTTATATCGAAGGATGCACCCCACACCGAAGTTGTCCCCACCTCAAAATTGTGCTGCCCTGATAGACCCAAGGCAGCCCTACAAACTGACATCAGGAACCTGGACTGCTGAGTTTTCTTTCCCAGGGAAAATGGAAAAAGGATGTGCCCAGGGGCCCCTGGCCCTGGGCAGGGACCTCACTGCAAAGAATCCTTATATCGAAGGATGGATTCCACACCGAAGTTGTCCCCACCTCAAACTTGTGCTGCCCTGATAGACCCAAGGGAGCCCTACAAACTGACATCAGGAACCTGGACTGCTGAGTTTTCTTTCCCAGGGAAAATGGCCAAAGGATGAGCCCGGGCGCCCCTGGCCCTGGGCCCCTGGCCCTGACTGCAAAAAATCCTTATATCGAAGGATGGACCCCACACCGAAGTTGTCCCCACCTCAAACTTGTGCTGCCATGATAGAACCAAGGGAGCCCTACAAACTGACATCAGGAACCTGGACTGCTGAGTTTTCTTTCCCAGGGAAAATGGAAAAAGGATGTGCCCAGGGGCCCCTGGCCCTGGGCAGGGACCTCACTGCAAAAAATCCTTATATCGAAGGATGGACCTCACAACTAAGTTGTCCCCACCTCAAACTTGTGCTGCCCTGATACACCCAAGGGAGCCCTACAAACTGACATCAGGAACCTGGACTGCTGAGTTTTCTTTCCCACGGAAAATGGCCAAAGGGTGTGCCCGGGGTCCCCTGGCCCTGACTGCAAAAAATCCTTATATCGAAGGATGCACCCCACACCGAAATTGTCCCCACCTCAAACTTGTGCTGCCCTGATAGACCCAAGGGAGCCCTACAAACTGACATCAGGAACCTGGACTGCTGAGTTTTCTTTCCCAGGGAAAATGGAAAAGGATGTGCCCAGGGGCCCCTGGCCCTGGGCAGGGACCTCACTGCAAAGAATCCTTATATCGAAAGATGGATTCCACACCGAAGTTGTCCCCACCTCAAACTTGTGCTGCCCTGATAGACCCAAGGGAGCCCTACAAACTGACATCAGGAACCTGGACTGCTGAGTTTTCTTTCCCAGGGAAAATGGCCAAAGGATGTGCCCGGGTTCCCCTGGCCCTGACTGCAAAAAATCCTTATATCGAAGGATGGACCCCACACCGAAGTTGTCCCCACCTCAAACTTGTGCTGCCCTGATAGACCCAAGGGAGCCCTACAAACTGACATCAGGAACCTGGACTGCTGAGTTTTCTTTCCCAGGGAAAATGGCCAAAGGATGAGCCCGGGCGCCCCTGGCCCTGGGCCCCTGGCCCTGACTGCAAAAAATCCTTATATCGAAGGATGGACCCCACACCGAAGTTGTCCCCACCTCAAATTTGTGCTGCCCTGATAGACCCAAGAGAGCCCTACAATCTGACATCAGGAACCTGGACTGCTGAGTTTTCTTTCCCAGGGAAAATGGAAAAAGGATGTACCCAGGGGACCCTGGCCCTGACTGCAAAGAATCCTTATATCGAAGGATGGACCCCACACCGAAATTGTCCCCACCTCAAACTTGTGCTGCCCTGATAGACCCAAGGGAGCCCTACAAACTGACATCAGGAACCTGGACTGCTGAGTTTTCTTTCCCAGGGAAAATGGAAAAAGGATGTGCCCAGGGGCCCCTGGCCCTGACTGCAAAAAAATCCTTATATCGAAGGATGGAACCCACACCGAAGTTGTCCCCACCTCAAACTTGTGCTGCCCTGATAGACCCAAGGGAGCCCTACAAACTGACATCAGGAACCTGGACTGCTGAGTTTTCTTTCCCAGGGAAAATGGCCAAAGGATGTGCCCGGGTTCCCCTGGCCCTGACTGCAAAAAATCCTTATATCGAAGGATGGACCCCACACCGAAGTTGTCCCCACCTCAAACTTGTGCTGCCCTGATAGACCCAAGGGAGCCCTACAAACTGACATCAGGAACCTGGACTGCTGAGTTTTCTTTCCCAGGGAAAATGGCCAAAGGATGAGCCCGGGCGCCCCTGGCCCTGGGCCCCTGGCCCTGACTGCAAAAAATCCTTATATCGAAGGATGGACCCCACACCGAAGTTGTCCCCACCTCAAATTTGTGCTGCCCTGATAGACCCAAGAGAGCCCTACAATCTGACATCAGGAACCTGGACTGCTGAGTTTTCTTTCCCAGGGAAAATGGAAAAAGGATGTACCCAGGGGACCCTGGCCCTGACTGCAAAGAATCCTTATATCGAAGGATGGACCCCACACCGAAATTGTCCCCACCTCAAACTTGTGCTGCCCTGATAGACCCAAGGGAGCCCTACAAACTGACATCAGGAACCTGGACTGCTGAGTTTTCTTTCCCAGGGAAAATGGAAAAAGGATGTGCCCAGGGGCCCCTGGCCCTGACTGCAAAAAAATCCTTATATCGAAGGATGGAACCCACACCGAAGTTGTCCCCACCTCAAACTTGTGCTGCCCTGATAGACCCAAGGGAGCCCTACAAACTGACATCAGGAACCTGGACTGCTGAGTTTTCTTTCCCAGGGAAAATGGAAAAAGGATGTGCCCAGGGGCCCTTGGCCCTGGGCAGGGCCAGCACTGCAAAAAATCCTTATATCGAAGGATGGACCCCACACCGAAGTTGTCCCCACCTCAAACTTGTGCTGCCCTGATACACCCAAGGGAGCCCTACAAACTGACATCAGGAACCTGGACTGCTGAGTTTTCTTTCCCAGGGAAAATGGCCAAAGGATGTGCCCGGGGGCCCCTGGCCCTGACTGCAAAAAATCCTTGTATCGAAGGATGGACTCCACACCGAAGTTGTCCCCACCTCAAACTTGTGCTGCCCTGATAGACCCAAGGGAGCCCTACAAACTGACATCAGGAACCTGGACTGCTGAGTTTTCTTTCCCAGGGAAAATGGCCAAAGGGTGTGCCCGGGGGCCCCTGGCCCTCACTGCAAAAAATCCTTATATCGAAGGATGCACCCCACACCGAAGTTGTCCCCACCTCAAAATTGTGCTGCCCTGATAGACCCAAGGCAGCCCTACAAACTGACATCAGGAACCTGGACTGCTGAGTTTTCTTTCCCAGGGAAAATGGAAAAAGGATGTGCCCAGGGGCCCCTGGCCCTGGGCAGGGACCTCACTGCAAAGAATCCTTATATCGAAGGATGGATTCCACACCGAAGTTGTCCCCACCTCAAACTTGTGCTGCCCTGATAGACCCAAGGGAGCCCTACAAACTGACATCAGGAACCTGGACTGCTGAGTTTTCTTTCCCAGGGAAAATGGCCAAAGGATGAGCCCGGGCGCCCCTGGCCCTGGGCCCCTGGCCCTGACTGCAAAAAATCCTTATATCGAAGGATGGACCCCACACCGAAGTTGTCCCCACCTCAAACTTGTGCTGCCATGATAGAACCAAGGGAGCCCTACAAACTGACATCAGGAACCTGGACTGCTGAGTTTTCTTTCCCAGGGAAAATGGAAAAAGGATGTGCCCAGGGGCCCCTGGCCCTGACTGCAAAAAAATCCTTATATCGAAGGATGGACTCCACACCGAAGTTGTCCCCACCTCAAACTTGTGCTGCCCTGATAGACCCAAGGGAGCCCTACAAACTGACATCAGGAACCTGGACTGCTGAGTTTTCTTTCCCAGGGAAAATGGAAAAGGATGTGCCCAGTGGCCCCTGGCCCTGACTGCAAAAAAATCCTTATATCGAAGGATGGACTCCACACCGAAGTTGTCCCCACCTCAAACTTGTGCTGCCCTGATAGACCCAAGGGAGCCCTACAAACTGACATCAGGAACCTGGACTGCTGAGTTTTCTTTCCCAGGGAAAATGGCCAAAGGATGTGCCCGGGGTCCCCTGGCCCTGACTGCAAAAAATCCTTATATCGAAGGATGGACCCCACACCGAAGTTGTCCCCACCTCAAACTTGTGCTGCCCTGATAGACCCAAGGGAGCCCTACAAACTGACATCAGGAACCTGGACTGCTGAGTTTTCTTTCCCAGGGAAAATGGAAAAAGGGTGTGCCAAGGGGCCCCTGGCCCTGACTGCAAAAAATCCTTATATCGAAGGATGGACCCCACACCGAAGTTGTCCCCACCTCAAACTTGTGCTGCCCTGATAGACCCAAGGGAGCCCTACAAACTGACATCAGGAACCTGGACTGCTGAGTTTTCTTTCCCAGGGAAAATGGAAAAAGGTTGTGCCCAGGGGCCCCTGGCCCTGACTGCAAAAAATCGTTATATCGAAGGATGGACCCCACACCGAAGTTGTCCCCACCTCAAACTTGTGCTGCCCTGATAGACCCAAGGCAGCCCTACAAACTGACATCAGGAACCTGGACTGCTGAGTTTTCTTTCCCAGGGAAAATGGAAAAAGGATGTGCCCAGGGGCCCCTGGCCCTAGGCAGGGACCTCACTGCAAAAAATCCTTATATCGAAGGATGGATTCCACACCGAAGTTGTCCCCAGCTCAAACTTGTGCTGCCCTGATAGACCCAAGGGAGCCCTACAAACTGACATAAGGAACCTGGACTGCTGAGTTTTCTTTCCTAGGGAAAATGGAAAAAGGATGTGCCCAGGGGACCCTGGCCCTGACTGCAAAGAATCCTTATATCGAAGGATGGATTCCACACCGAAGCTGTCCCCACCTCAAACTTGTGCTGCCCTGACAGACACTAGGCAGCCCTACAAACTGACATCAGGAACCTGGACTGCTGAGTTTTCTTTCCCAGGGAAAATGGCCAAAGGATGTGCCCGGGGGCCCCTGGCCCTGACTGCAAAAAATCCTTATATCGAAGGATGGACCCCACACCGAAGTTGTCCCCACCTCAAACTTGTGCTGCCCTGATAGACCCAAGGGAGCCCTACAAACTGACATCAGGAACCTGGACTGCTGAGTTTTCTTTCCCAGGGAAAATGGAAAAAGGATGTGCCCAGGGGACCCTGGCCCTGACTGCAAAAAATCCTTATATCGAAGGATGGACCCCACACTGAAGTTGTCCCCACCTCAAACTTGTGCTGCCCTGATACACCCAATGGAGCCCTACAAACTGACATCAGGAACCTGGACTGCTGAGTTTTCTTTCCCAGGGAAAATGGAAAAAAGATGTCCCCAGGGGCGCCTGGCCCTGACTGCAAAAAATCCTTATATCGAAGGATGGACCCCACACCGAAGCTGTCCGCACCTCAAACTTGTGCTGCCCTGACAGACACAAGGGAGCCCTACAAACTGACATCAGGAACCTGGACTGCTGAGTTTTCTTTCCCAGGGAAAATGGCCAAAGGATGTGCCCGGGGGCCCCTGGCCCTGACTGCAAAAAATCCTTATATCGAAGGATGGAGCCCACACCGAAGTTGTCCCCACCTCAAACTTGTGCTGCCCTGATACACCCAAGGGAGCCCTACAAACTGACATCAGGAACCTGGACTGCTGAGTTTTCTTTCCCAGGGAAAATGCCCAAAGGATGCGCCCAGGGGTGCCTGGCCCTGACTGCAAAAAATCCTTATATCGAAGGATGGAGCCCAGACCAAAGTTGTTCCCACCTGAAACTTGTTCTGCCCTGATAGACCCAAGGGAGCCCTACAAACTGACATCAGGAACCTGGACTGCTGAGTTTTCTTTCCCAGGGAAAATGGAAAAAGGGTGTGCCAAGGGGCCCCTGGCCCTGACTGCAAAAAATCCTTATATCGAAGGATGGACTCCACACCGAAGTTGTCCCCACCTCAAACTTGTGCTGCCCTGATACACCCAAGGGAGCCCTACAAACTGACATCAGGAACCTGGACTGCTGAGTTTTCTTTCCCAGGGAAAATGGCCAAAGGATGTGCCCAGGGGCCCTTGGCCATGGGCAGGGACCTCACTGCAAAAAATCCTTATATCGAAAGATGGACTCCACACCGAAGTTTTCGCCACGTCAAACTTGTGCTGCCATGATAGACCCAAGGGAGCCATACAAACTGACATCAGGAACCTGGACTGCTGAGTTTTCTTTCCCAGGGAAAATGGCCAAAGGATGTGCCCGGGGGCCCCTGGCCCTGACTGCAAAAAATCCTTGTATCGAAGGATGGACTCCACACCGAAGTTGTCCCCACCTCAAACTTGTGCTGCCCTGATAGACCCAAGGGAGCCCTACAAACTGACATCAGGAACCTGGACTGCTGAGTTTTCTTTCCCAGGGAAAATGGCCAAAGGGTGTGCCCGGGGGCCCCTGGCCCTCACTGCAAAAAATCCTTATATCGAAGGATGCACCCCACACCGAAGTTGTCCCCACCTCAAAATTGTGCTGCCCTGATAGACCCAAGGCAGCCCTACAAACTGACATCAGGAACCTGGACTGCTGAGTTTTCTTTCCCAGGGAAAATGGAAAAAGGATGTGCCCAGGGGCCCCTGGCCCTGGGCAGGGACCTCACTGCAAAGAATCCTTATATCGAAGGATGGATTCCACACCGAAGTTGTCCCCACCTCAAACTTGTGCTGCCCTGATAGACCCAAGGGAGCCCTACAAACTGACATCAGGAACCTGGACTGCTGAGTTTTCTTTCCCAGGGAAAATGGCCAAAGGATGAGCCCGGGCGCCCCTGGCCCTGGGCCCCTGGCCCTGACTGCAAAAAATCCTTATATCGAAGGATGGACCCCACACCGAAGTTGTCCCCACCTCAAACTTGTGCTGCCATGATAGAACCAAGGGAGCCCTACAAACTGACATCAGGAACCTGGACTGCTGAGTTTTCTTTCCCAGGGAAAATGGAAAAAGGATGTGCCCAGGGGCCCCTGGCCCTGACTGCAAAAAAATCCTTATATCGAAGGATGGACTCCACACCGAAGTTGTCCCCACCTCAAACTTGTGCTGCCCTGATAGACCCAAGGGAGCCCTACAAACTGACATCAGGAACCTGGACTGCTGAGTTTTCTTTCCCAGGGAAAATGGAAAAGGATGTGCCCAGTGGCCCCTGGCCCTGACTGCAAAAAAATCCTTATATCGAAGGATGGACTCCACACCGAAGTTGTCCCCACCTCAAACTTGTGCTGCCCTGATAGACCCAAGGGAGCCCTACAAACTGACATCAGGAACCTGGACTGCTGAGTTTTCTTTCCCAGGGAAAATGGCCAAAGGATGTGCCCGGGGTCCCCTGGCCCTGACTGCAAAAAATCCTTATATCGAAGGATGGACCCCACACCGAAGTTGTCCCCACCTCAAACTTGTGCTGCCCTGATACACCCAAGGGAGCCCTACAAACTGACATCAGGAACCTGGACTGCTGAGTTTTCTTTCCCAGGGAAAATGGAAAAAGGGTGTGCCAAGGGGCCCCTGGCCCTGACTGCAAAAAATCCTTATATCGAAGGATGGACCCCACACCGAAGTTGTCCCCACCTCAAACTTGTGCTGCCCTGATAGACCCAAGGGAGCCCTACAAACTGACATCAGGAACCTGGACTGCTGAGTTTTCTTTCCCAGGGAAAATGGAAAAAGGTTGTGCCCAGGGGCCCCTGGCCCTGACTGCAAAAAATCGTTATATCGAAGGATGGACCCCACACCGAAGTTGTCCCCACCTCAAACTTGTGCTGCCCTGATAGACCCAAGGCAGCCCTACAAACTGACATCAGGAACCTGGACTGCTGAGTTTTCTTTCCCAGGGAAAATGGAAAAAGGATGTGCCCAGGGGCCCCTGGCCCTAGGCAGGGACCTCACTGCAAAAAATCCTTATATCGAAGGATGGATTCCACACCGAAGTTGTCCCCAGCTCAAACTTGTGCTGCCCTGATAGACCCAAGGGAGCCCTACAAACTGACATAAGGAACCTGGACTGCTGAGTTTTCTTTCCTAGGGAAAATGGAAAAAGGATGTGCCCAGGGGACCCTGGCCCTGACTGCAAAGAATCCTTATATCGAAGGATGGATTCCACACCGAAGCTGTCCCCACCTCAAACTTGTGCTGCCCTGACAGACACTAGGCAGCCCTACAAACTGACATCAGGAACCTGGACTGCTGAGTTTTCTTTCCCAGGGAAAATGGCCAAAGGATGTGCCCGGGGGCCCCTGGCCCTGACTGCAAAAAATCCTTATATCGAAGGATGGACCCCACACCGAAGTTGTCCCCACCTCAAACTTGTGCTGCCCTGATACACCCAAGGGAGCCCTACAAACTGACATCAGGAACCTGGACTGCTGAGTTTTCTTTCCCAGGGAAAATGGAAAAAGGATGTGCCCAGGGGACCCTGGCCCTGACTGCAAAAAATCCTTATATCGAAGGATGGACCCCACACTGAAGTTGTCCCCACCTCAAACTTGTGCTGCCCTGATAGACCCAAGGGAGCCCTACAAACTGACATCAGGAACCTGGACTGCTGAGTTTTCTTTCCTAGGGAAAATGGAAAAAAGATGTCCCCAGGGGCGCCTGGCCCTGACTGCAAAAAATCCTTATATCGAAGGATGGACCCCACACCGAAGCTGTCCGCACCTCAAACTTGTGCTGCCCTGACAGACACAAGGGAGCCCTACAAACTGACATCAGGAACCTGGACTGCTGAGTTTTCTTTCCCAGGGAAAATGGCCAAAGGATGTGCCCGGGGGCCCCTGGCCCTGACTGCAAAAAATCCTTATATCGAAGGATGGAGCCCACACCGAAGTTGTCCCCACCTCAAACTTGTGCTGCCCTGATACACCCAAGGGAGCCCTACAAACTGACATCAGGAACCTGGACTGCTGAGTTTTCTTTCCCAGGGAAAATGCCCAAAGGATGCGCCCAGGGGTGCCTGGCCCTGACTGCAAAAAATCCTTATATCGAAGGATGGAGCCCAGACCAAAGTTGTTCCCACCTGAAACTTGTTCTGCCCTGATAGACCCAAGGGAGCCCTACAAACTGACATCAGGAACCTGGACTGCTGAGTTTTCTTTCCCAGGGAAAATGGAAAAAGGGTGTGCCAAGGGGCCCCTGGCCCTGACTGCAAAAAATCCTTATATCGAAGGATGGACTCCACACCGAAGTTGTCCCCACCTCAAACTTGTGCTGCCCTGATACACCCAAGGGAGCCCTACAAACTGACATCAGGAACCTGGACTGCTGAGTTTTCTTTCCCAGGGAAAATGGCCAAAGGATGTGCCCAGGGGCCCTTGGCCATGGGCAGGGACCTCACTGCAAAAAATCCTTATATCGAAAGATGGACTCCACACCGAAGTTTTCGCCACGTCAAACTTGTGCTGCCATGATAGACCCAAGGGAGCCATACAAACTGACATCAGGAACCTGGACTGCTGAGTTTTCTTTCCCAGGGAAAATGGAAAAAGGATGTGCCCAGGGCCCCTGGCCCTGACTGCAAAAAAATCCTTATATCGAAGGATGGACTCCACACCGAAGTTGTCCCCACCTCAAACTTGTGCTGCCATGATAGACCCAAGGGAGCCCTACAAACTGACATCAGGAACCTGGACTGCTGAGTTTTCTTTCCCAGGGAAAATGGCAAAAGGATGTGCCCAGGGGCCCCTGGCCCTGACTGCAAAAAAATCCTTATATCGAAGGATGGACACCACACCGAAGTTGTCCCCACCTCAAACTTGTGCTGCCCTGATAGACCCAAGGGAGCCCTACAAACTGACATCAGGAACCTGGACTGCTGAGTTTTCTTTCCCAGGGAAAATGGAAAAAGGATGTGCCCAGGGGCCCCTGGCCCTGGGCAGGGCCAGCACTGCAAAAAATCCTTATATCGAAGGATGGACCCCACATCGAAGTTGTCCCCACCTCAAACTTGTGCTGCCCTGATACACCCAAGGGAGCCCTACAAACTGACATCAGGAACCTGGACTGCTGAGTTTTCTTTCCCAGGGAAAATGGCCAAAGGATGTGCCCGGGGGCCCCTGGCCCTGACTGCAAAAAATCCTTATATCGAAGGATGGACCCCACACCGAAGTTGTCCCCACCTCAAACTTGTGCTGCCCTGATACACCCAAGGGAGCCCTACAATCTGACATCAGGAACCTGGACTGCTGAGTTTTCTTTCCCAGGGAAAATGGCCAAAGGATGTGCCCAGGGGCCCTTGGCCATGGGCAGGGACCTCACTGCAAAAAATCCTTATATCGAAAGATGGACTCCACACCGAAGTTGTCCCCACGTCAAACTTGTGCTGCCATGATAGACCCAAGGGAGCCATACAAACTGACATCAGGAACCTGGACTGCTGAGTTTTCTTTCCCAGGGAAAATGGAAAAAGGATGTGCCCAGGGGCCCCTGGCCCTGACTGCAAAAAAATCCTTATATCGAAGGATGGACTCCACACCGAAGTTGTCCCCACCTCAAACTTGTGCTGCCCTGATACACCCAAGGGAGCCCTACAAACTGACATCAGGAACCTGGACTGCTGAGTTTTCTTTCCCAGGGAAAATGGCAAAAGGATGTGCCCAGGGGCCCCTGGCCCTGACTGCAAAAAATCCTTATATCGAAGGATGGACTCCACACCGAAGTTGTCCCCACCTCAAACTTGTGCTGCCCTGATACACCCAAGGGAGCCCTACAAACTGACATCAGGAACCTGGACTGCTGAGTTTTCTTTCCCAGGGAAAATGGCCAAAGGGTGTGCCCGGGGGCCCCTGGCCCTGACTGCAAAAAATCCTTATATCGAAGGATGGACCCCACACCGAAGTTGTCCCCACCTCAAACTTGTGCTGCCCTGATAGACCCAAGGGAGCCCTACAAACTGACATCAGGAACCTGGACTGCTGAGTTTTCTTTCCCAGGGAAAATGGACAAAGGATGTGCCCGGGGGCCCCTGGCCCTGACTGCAAAAAATCCTTATATCGAAGGATGGACCCCACACCGAAGTTGTCCCCACCTCAAACTTGTGCTGCCCTGATAGACCCAAGGGAGCCCTACAAACTGACATCAGGAACCTGGACTGCTGAGTTTTCTTTCCCAGGGAAAATGGAAAAAGGATGTGCCCAGGGGCCCCTGGCCCTGGGCAGGGCCCTCACTGCAAAAAATCCTTATATCGAAGGATGGACCTCACAACGAAGTTGTCCCCACCTCAAACTTGTGCTGCCCTGATACACCCAAGGGAGCCCTACAAACTGACATCAGGAACCTGGACTGCTGAGTTTTCTTTCCCAGGGAAAATGGACAAAGGATGTGCCCGGGGGCCCCTGGCCCTGACTGCAAAAAATCCTTATATCGAAGGATGCACCCCACACCGAAGTTGTCCCCACCTCAAACTTGTGCTGCCCTGATAGACCCAAGGGAGCCCTACAAACTGACATCAGGAACCTGGACTGCTGAGTTTTCTTTCCCAGGGAAAATGGAAAAAGGATGTGCCCAGGGGCCCCTGGCCCTGGGCAGGGCCCTCACTGCAAAAAATCCTTATATCGAAGGATGGACCTCACAACTAAGTTGTCCCCACCTCAAACTTGTGCTGCCCTGATACACCCAAGGGAGCCCTACAAACTGACATCAGGAACCTGGACTGCTGAGTTTTCTTTCCCACGGAAAATGGCCAAAGGGTGTGCCCGGGGGCCCCTGGCCCTCACTGCAAAAAATCCTTATATCGAAGGATGCACCCCACACCGAAATTGTCCCCACCTCAAACTTGTGCTGCCCTGATAGACCCAAGGGAGCCCTACAAACTGACATCAGGAACCTGGACTGCTGAGTTTTCTTTCCCAGGGAAAATGGAAAAGGATGTGCCCAGGGGCCCCTGGCCCTGGGCAGGGACCTCACTGCAAAGAATCCTTATATCGAAAGATGGATTCCACACCGAAGTTGTCCCCACCTCAAACTTGTGCTGCCCTGATAGACCCAAGGGAGCCCTACAAACTGACATCAGGAACCTGGACTGCTGAGTTTTCTTTCCCAGGGAAAATGGCCAAAGGATGTGCCCGGGTTCCCCTGGCCCTGACTGCAAAAAATCCTTATATCGAAGGATGGACCCCACACCGAAGTTGTCCCCACCTCAAACTTGTGCTGCCCTGATACACCCAAGGGAGCCCTACAAACTGACATCAGGAACCTGGACTGCTGAGTTTTCTTTCCCAGGGAAAATGGCCAAAGGATGAGCCCGGGCGCCCCTGGCCCTGGGCCCCTGGCCCTGACTGCAAAAAATCCTTATATCGAAGGATGGACCCCACACCGAAGTTGTCCCCACCTCAAATTTGTGCTGCCCTGATAGACCCAAGAGAGCCCTACAATCTGACATCAGGAACCTGGACTGC
The DNA here is from genome assembly GCF_046129695.1 of Lonchura striata. Taxonomy (NCBI): domain Eukaryota; kingdom Metazoa; phylum Chordata; class Aves; order Passeriformes; family Estrildidae; genus Lonchura; species Lonchura striata. The sequence goes on along the minus strand of NC_134639.1, from coordinate 467,098 downwards.
TGAGTTTTCTTTCCCAGGGAAAATGGAAAAAGGATGTACCCAGGGGACCCTGGCCCTGACTGCAAAGAATCCTTATATCGAAGGATGGACCCCACACCGAAATTGTCCCCACCTCAAACTTGTGCTGCCCTGATAGACCCAAGGGAGCCCTACAAACTGACATCAGGAACCTGGACTGCTGAGTTTTCTTTCCCAGGGAAAATGGAAAAAGGATGTGCCCAGGGGCCCATGGCCCTAACTGCAAAAAAATCCTTATATCGAAGGATGGAACCCACACCGAAGTTGTCCCCACCTCAAACTTGTGCTGCCCTGATAGACCCAAGGGAGCCCTACAAACTGACATCAGGAACCTGGACTGCTGAGTTTTCTTTCCCAGGGAAAATGGAAAAAGGATGTGCCCAGGGGCCCTTGGCCCTGGGCAGGGCCAGCACTGCAAAAAATCCTTATATCGAAGGATGGACCCCACACCGAAGTTGTCCCCACCTCAAACTTGTGCTGCCCTGATACACCCAAGGGAGCCCTACAAACTGACATCAGGAACCTGGACTGCTGAGTTTTCTTTCCCAGGGAAAATGGCCAAAGGATGTGCCCGGGGGCCCCTGGCCCTGACTGCAAAAAATCCTTGTATCGAAGGATGGACTCCACACCGAAGTTGTCCCCACCTCAAACTTGTGCTGCCCTGATAGACCCAAGGGAGCCCTACAAACTGACATCAGGAACCTGGACTGCTGAGTTTTCTTTCCCAGGGAAAATGGCCAAAGGGTGTGCCCGGGGGCCCCTGGCCCTCACTGCAAAAAATCCTTATATCGAAGGATGCACCCCACACCGAAGTTGTCCCCACCTCAAAATTGTGCTGCCCTGATAGACCCAAGGCAGCCCTACAAACTGACATCAGGAACCTGGACTGCTGAGTTTTCTTTCCCAGGGAAAATGGAAAAAGGATGTGCCCAGGAGCCCCTGGCCCTGGGCAGGGACCTCACTGCAAAAAATCCTTATATCGAAGGATGGATTCCACACCGAAGTTGTCCCCACCTCAAACTTGTGCTGCCCTGATAGACCCAAGGGAGCCCTACAAACTGACATCAGGAACCTGGACTGCTGAGTTTTCTTTCCCAGGGAAAATGGCCAAAGGATGAGCCCGGGCGCCCCTGGCCCTGGGCCCCTGGCCCTGACTGCAAAAAATCCTTATATCGAAGGATGGACCCCACACCGAAGTTGTCCCCACCTCAAACTTGTGCTGCCATGATAGACCCAAGGGAGCCCTACAAACTGACATCAGGAACCTGGACTGCTGAGTTTTCTTTCCCAGGGAAAATGGAAAAAGGATGTGCCCAGGGGCCCCTGGCCATGGGCAGGGCCAGCACTGCAAAAAATCCTTATATCGAAGGATGGACCCCACACCGAAGATGTCCCCACCTCAAACTTGTGCTGCCCTGATAGACCCAAGGGAGCCCTACAAACTGACATCAGGAACCTGGACTGCTGAGTTTTCTTTCCCAGGGAAAATGGACAAAGGATGTGCCCGGGGGCCCCTGGCCCTGACTGCAAAAAATCCTTATGTCGAAGGATGGACCCCACACCGAAGTTGTCCCCACCTCAAACTTGTGCCGCCCTGATAGACCCAAGGGAGCCCTACAAACTGACATCAGGAACCTGGACTGCTGAGTTTTCTTTCCCAGGGAAAATGGAAAAAGGATGTGCCCAGGGGCCCCTGGCCCTGGGCAGGGCCCTCACTGCAAAAAATCCTTATATCGAAGGATGGACCTCACAACTAAGTTGTCCCCACCTCAAACTTGTGCTGCCCTGATACACCCAAGGGAGCCCTACAAACTGACATCAGGAACCTGGACTGCTGAGTTTTCTTTCCCACGGAAAATGGCCAAAGGGTGTGCCCGGGGGCCCCTGGCCCTGACTGCAAAATATCCTTATATCGAAGGATGCACCCCACACCGAAATTGTCCCCACCTCAAACTTGTGCTGCCCTGATAGACCCAAGGGAGCCCTACAAACTGACATCAGGAACCTGGACTGCTGAGTTTTCTTTCCCAGGGAAAATGGAAAAGGATGTGCCCAGGGGCCCCTGGCCCTGGGCAGGGACCTCACTGCAAAAAATCCTTATATCGAAGGATGCACCCCACACCGAAGTTGTCCCCACCTCAAACTTGTGCTGCCCTGATAGACCCAAGGGAGCCCTACAAACTGACATCAGGAACCTGGACTGCTGAGTTTTCTTTCCCAGGGAAATGGCCAAAGGATGTGCCCGGGTTCCCCTGGCCCTGACTGCAAAAAATCCTTATATCGAAGGATGGACCCCACACCGAAGTTGTCCCCACCTCAAACTTGTGCTGCCCTGATAGACCCAAGGGAGCCCTACAAACTGACATCAGGAACCTGGACTGCTGAGTTTTCTTTCCCAGGGAAAATGGCCAAAGGATGAGCCCGGGCGCCCCTGGCCCTGGGCCCCTGGCCCTGACTGCAAAAAATCCTTATATCGAAGGATGGACCCCACACCGAAGTTGTCCCCACCTCAAATTTGTGCTGCCCTGATAGACCCAAGAGAGCCCTACAATCTGACATCAGGAACCTGGACTGCTGAGTTTTCTTTCCCAGGGAAAATGGAAAAAGGATGTACCCAGGGGACCCTGGCCCTGACTGCAAAGAATCCTTATATCGAAGGATGGACCCCACACCGAAATTGTCCCCACCTCAAACTTGTGCTGCCCTGATACACCCAAGGGAGCCCTACAAACTGACATCAGGAACCTGGACTGCTGAGTTTTCTTTCCCAGGGAAAATGGCAAAAGGATGTGCCCAGGGGCCCCTGGCCCTGACTGCAAAAAAATCCTTATATCGAAGGATGGACCCCACACCGAAGTTGTCCCCACCTCAAACTTGTGCTGCCATGATAGAACCAAGGGAGCCCTACAAACTGACATCAGGAACCTGGACTGCTGAGTTTTCTTTCCCAGGGAAAATGGAAAAAGGATGTGCCCAGGGGCCCCTGGCCCTGACTGCAAAAAAATCCTTATATCGAAGGATGGACTCCACACCGAAGTTGTCCCCACCTCAAACTTGTGCTGCCCTGATAGACCCAAGGGAGCCCTACAAACTGACATCAGGAACCTGGACTGCTGAGTTTTCTTTCCCAGGGAAAATGGAAAAGGATGTGCCCAGTGGCCCCTGGCCCTGACTGCAAAAAAATCCTTATATCGAAGGATGGACTCCACACCGAAGTTGTCCCCACCTCAAACTTGTGCTGCCCTGATAGACCCAAGGGAGCCCTACAAACTGACATCAGGAACCTGGACTGCTGAGTTTTCTTTCCCAGGGAAAATGGCCAAAGGATGTGCCCGGGGTCCCCTGGCCCTGACTGCAAAAAATCCTTATATCGAAGGATGGACCCCACACCGAAGTTGTCCCCACCTCAAACTTGTGCTGCCCTGATACACCCAAGGGAGCCCTACAAACTGACATCAGGAACCTGGACTGCTGAGTTTTCTTTCCCAGGGAAAATGGAAAAAGGGTGTGCCAAGGGGCCCCTGGCCCTGACTGCAAAAAATCCTTATATCGAAGGATGGACCCCACACCGAAGTTGTCCCCACCTCAAACTTGTGCTGCCCTGATAGACCCAAGGGAGCCCTACAAACTGACATCAGGAACCTGGACTGCTGAGTTTTCTTTCCCAGGGAAAATGGAAAAAGGTTGTGCCCAGGGGCCCCTGGCCCTGACTGCAAAAAATCGTTATATCGAAGGATGGACCCCACACCGAAGTTGTCCCCACCTCAAACTTGTGCTGCCCTGATAGACCCAAGGCAGCCCTACAAACTGACATCAGGAACCTGGACTGCTGAGTTTTCTTTCCCAGGGAAAATGGAAAAAGGATGTGCCCAGGGGCCCCTGGCCCTAGGCAGGGACCTCACTGCAAAAAATCCTTATATCGAAGGATGGATTCCACACCGAAGTTGTCCCCAGCTCAAACTTGTGCTGCCCTGATAGACCCAAGGGAGCCCTACAAACTGACATAAGGAACCTGGACTGCTGAGTTTTCTTTCCTAGGGAAAATGGAAAAAGGATGTGCCCAGGGGACCCTGGCCCTGACTGCAAAGAATCCTTATATCGAAGGATGGATTCCACACCGAAGCTGTCCCCACCTCAAACTTGTGCTGCCCTGACAGACACTAGGCAGCCCTACAAACTGACATCAGGAACCTGGACTGCTGAGTTTTCTTTCCCAGGGAAAATGGCCAAAGGATGTGCCCGGGGGCCCCTGGCCCTGACTGCAAAAAATCCTTATATCGAAGGATGGACCCCACACCGAAGTTGTCCCCACCTCAAACTTGTGCTGCCCTGATACACCCAAGGGAGCCCTACAAACTGACATCAGGAACCTGGACTGCTGAGTTTTCTTTCCCAGGGAAAATGGAAAAAGGATGTGCCCAGGGGACCCTGGCCCTGACTGCAAAAAATCCTTATATCGAAGGATGGACCCCACACTGAAGTTGTCCCCACCTCAAACTTGTGCTGCCCTGATAGACCCAAGGGAGCCCTACAAACTGACATCAGGAACCTGGACTGCTGAGTTTTCTTTCCTAGGGAAAATGGAAAAAAGATGTCCCCAGGGGCGCCTGGCCCTGACTGCAAAAAATCCTTATATCGAAGGATGGACCCCACACCGAAGCTGTCCGCACCTCAAACTTGTGCTGCCCTGACAGACACAAGGGAGCCCTACAAACTGACATCAGGAACCTGGACTGCTGAGTTTTCTTTCCCAGGGAAAATGGCCAAAGGATGTGCCCGGGGGCCCCTGGCCCTGACTGCAAAAAATCCTTATATCGAAGGATGGAGCCCACACCGAAGTTGTCCCCACCTCAAACTTGTGCTGCCCTGATACACCCAAGGGAGCCCTACAAACTGACATCAGGAACCTGGACTGCTGAGTTTTCTTTCCCAGGGAAAATGCCCAAAGGATGCGCCCAGGGGTGCCTGGCCCTGACTGCAAAAAATCCTTATATCGAAGGATGGAGCCCAGACCAAAGTTGTTCCCACCTGAAACTTGTTCTGCCCTGATAGACCCAAGGGAGCCCTACAAACTGACATCAGGAACCTGGACTGCTGAGTTTTCTTTCCCAGGGAAAATGGAAAAAGGGTGTGCCAAGGGGCCCCTGGCCCTGACTGCAAAAAATCCTTATATCGAAGGATGGACTCCACACCGAAGTTGTCCCCACCTCAAACTTGTGCTGCCCTGATACACCCAAGGGAGCCCTACAAACTGACATCAGGAACCTGGACTGCTGAGTTTTCTTTCCCAGGGAAAATGGCCAAAGGATGTGCCCAGGGGCCCTTGGCCATGGGCAGGGACCTCACTGCAAAAAATCCTTATATCGAAAGATGGACTCCACACCGAAGTTTTCGCCACGTCAAACTTGTGCTGCCATGATAGACCCAAGGGAGCCATACAAACTGACATCAGGAACCTGGACTGCTGAGTTTTCTTTCCCAGGGAAAATGGAAAAAGGATGTGCCCAGGGCCCCTGGCCCTGACTGCAAAAAAATCCTTATATCGAAGGATGGACTCCACACCGAAGTTGTCCCCACCTCAAACTTGTGCTGCCATGATAGACCCAAGGGAGCCCTACAAACTGACATCAGGAACCTGGACTGCTGAGTTTTCTTTCCCAGGGAAAATGGCAAAAGGATGTGCCCAGGGGCCCCTGGCCCTGACTGCAAAAAAATCCTTATATCGAAGGATGGACACCACACCGAAGTTGTCCCCACCTCAAACTTGTGCTGCCCTGATAGACCCAAGGGAGCCCTACAAACTGACATCAGGAACCTGGACTGCTGAGTTTTCTTTCCCAGGGAAAATGGAAAAAGGATGTGCCCAGGGGCCCCTGGCCCTGGGCAGGGCCAGCACTGCAAAAAATCCTTATATCGAAGGATGGACCCCACATCGAAGTTGTCCCCACCTCAAACTTGTGCTGCCCTGATACACCCAAGGGAGCCCTACAAACTGACATCAGGAACCTGGACTGCTGAGTTTTCTTTCCCAGGGAAAATGGCCAAAGGATGTGCCCGGGGGCCCCTGGCCCTGACTGCAAAAAATCCTTATATCGAAGGATGGACCCCACACCGAAGTTGTCCCCACCTCAAACTTGTGCTGCCCTGATACACCCAAGGGAGCCCTACAATCTGACATCAGGAACCTGGACTGCTGAGTTTTCTTTCCCAGGGAAAATGGCCAAAGGATGTGCCCAGGGGCCCTTGGCCATGGGCAGGGACCTCACTGCAAAAAATCCTTATATCGAAAGATGGACTCCACACCGAAGTTGTCCCCACGTCAAACTTGTGCTGCCATGATAGACCCAAGGGAGCCATACAAACTGACATCAGGAACCTGGACTGCTGAGTTTTCTTTCCCAGGGAAAATGGAAAAAGGATGTGCCCAGGGGCCCCTGGCCCTGACTGCAAAAAAATCCTTATATCGAAGGATGGACTCCACACCGAAGTTGTCCCCACCTCAAACTTGTGCTGCCCTGATACACCCAAGGGAGCCCTACAAACTGACATCAGGAACCTGGACTGCTGAGTTTTCTTTCCCAGGGAAAATGGCAAAAGGATGTGCCCAGGGGCCCCTGGCCCTGACTGCAAAAAATCCTTATATCGAAGGATGGACTCCACACCGAAGTTGTCCCCACCTCAAACTTGTGCTGCCCTGATACACCCAAGGGAGCCCTACAAACTGACATCAGGAACCTGGACTGCTGAGTTTTCTTTCCCAGGGAAAATGGAAAAAGGATGTGCCCGGGGGCCCCTGGCCCTGACTGCAAAAAATCCTTATATCGAAGGATGGACCCCACACCGAAGTTGTCCCCACCTCAAACTTGTGCTGCCCTGATAGACCCAAGGGAGCCCTACAAACTGACATCAGGAACCTGGACTGCTGAGTTTTCTTTCCCAGGGAAAATGGACAAAGGATGTGCCCGGGGGCCCCTGGCCCTGACTGCAAAAAATCCTTATATCGAAGGATGGACCCCACACCGAAGTTGTCCCCACCTCAAACTTGTGCTGCCCTGATAGACCCAAGGGAGCCCTACAAACTGACATCAGGAACCTGGACTGCTGAGTTTTCTTTCCCAGGGAAAATGGAAAAAGGATGTGCCCAGGGGCCCCTGGCCCTGGGCAGGGCCCTCACTGCAAAAAATCCTTATATCGAAGGATGGACCTCACAACGAAGTTGTCCCCACCTCAAACTTGTGCTGCCCTGATACACCCAAGGGAGCCCTACAAACTGACATCAGGAACCTGGACTGCTGAGTTTTCTTTCCCAGGGAAAATGGACAAAGGATGTGCCCGGGGGCCCCTGGCCCTGACTGCAAAAAATCCTTATATCGAAGGATGCACCCCACACCGAAGTTGTCCCCACCTCAAACTTGTGCTGCCCTGATAGACCCAAGGGAGCCCTACAAACTGACATCAGGAACCTGGACTGCTGAGTTTTCTTTCCCAGGGAAAATGGAAAAAGGATGTGCCCAGGGGCCCCTGGCCCTGGGCAGGGCCCTCACTGCAAAAAATCCTTATATCGAAGGATGGACCTCACAACTAAGTTGTCCCCACCTCAAACTTGTGCTGCCCTGATACACCCAAGGGAGCCCTACAAACTGACATCAGGAACCTGGACTGCTGAGTTTTCTTTCCCACGGAAAATGGCCAAAGGGTGTGCCCGGGGGCCCCTGGCCCTCACTGCAAAAAATCCTTATATCGAAGGATGCACCCCACACCGAAATTGTCCCCACCTCAAACTTGTGCTGCCCTGATAGACCCAAGGGAGCCCTACAAACTGACATCAGGAACCTGGACTGCTGAGTTTTCTTTCCCAGGGAAAATGGAAAAGGATGTGCCCAGGGGCCCCTGGCCCTGGGCAGGGACCTCACTGCAAAGAATCCTTATATCGAAAGATGGATTCCACACCGAAGTTGTCCCCACCTCAAACTTGTGCTGCCCTGATAGACCCAAGGGAGCCCTACAAACTGACATCAGGAACCTGGACTGCTGAGTTTTCTTTCCCAGGGAAAATGGCCAAAGGATGTGCCCGGGTTCCCCTGGCCCTGACTGCAAAAAATCCTTATATCGAAGGATGGACCCCACACCGAAGTTGTCCCCACCTCAAACTTGTGCTGCCCTGATACACCCAAGGGAGCCCTACAAACTGACATCAGGAACCTGGACTGCTGAGTTTTCTTTCCCAGGGAAAATGGCCAAAGGATGAGCCCGGGCGCCCCTGGCCCTGGGCCCCTGGCCCTGACTGCAAAAAATCCTTATATCGAAGGATGGACCCCACACCGAAGTTGTCCCCACCTCAAATTTGTGCTGCCCTGATAGACCCAAGAGAGCCCTACAATCTGACATCAGGAACCTGGACTGCTGAGTTTTCTTTCCCAGGGAAAATGGAAAAAGGATGTACCCAGGGGACCCTGGCCCTGACTGCAAAGAATCCTTATATCGAAGGATGGACCCCACACCGAAATTGTCCCCACCTCAAACTTGTGCTGCCCTGATAGACCCAAGGGAGCCCTACAAACTGACATCAGGAACCTGGACTGCTGAGTTTTCTTTCCCAGGGAAAATGGAAAAAGGATGTGCCCAGGGGCCCATGGCCCTAACTGCAAAAAAATCCTTATATCGAAGGATGGAACCCACACCGAAGTTGTCCCCACCTCAAACTTGTGCTGCCCTGATAGACCCAAGGGAGCCCTACAAACTGACATCAGGAACCTGGACTGCTGAGTTTTCTTTCCCAGGGAAAATGGAAAAAGGATGTGCCCAGGGGCCCTTGGCCCTGGGCAGGGCCAGCACTGCAAAAAATCCTTATATCGAAGGATGGACCCCACACCGAAGTTGTCCCCACCTCAAACTTGTGCTGCCCTGATACACCCAAGGGAGCCCTACAAACTGACATCAGGAACCTGGACTGCTGAGTTTTCTTTCCCAGGGAAAATGGCCAAAGGATGTGCCCGGGGGCCCCTGGCCCTGACTGCAAAAAATCCTTGTATCGAAGGATGGACTCCACACCGAAGTTGTCCCCACCTCAAACTTGTGCTGCCCTGATAGACCCAAGGGAGCCCTACAAACTGACATCAGGAACCTGGACTGCTGAGTTTTCTTTCCCAGGGAAAATGGCCAAAGGGTGTGCCCGGGGGCCCCTGGCCCTCACTGCAAAAAATCCTTATATCGAAGGATGCACCCCACACCGAAGTTGTCCCCACCTCAAAATTGTGCTGCCCTGATAGACCCAAGGCAGCCCTACAAACTGACATCAGGAACCTGGACTGCTGAGTTTTCTTTCCCAGGGAAAATGGAAAAAGGATGTGCCCAGGAGCCCCTGGCCCTGGGCAGGGACCTCACTGCAAAAAATCCTTATATCGAAGGATGGATTCCACACCGAAGTTGTCCCCACCTCAAACTTGTGCTGCCCTGATAGACCCAAGGGAGCCCTACAAACTGACATCAGGAACCTGGACTGCTGAGTTTTCTTTCCCAGGGAAAATGGCCAAAGGATGAGCCCGGGCGCCCCTGGCCCTGGGCCCCTGGCCCTGACTGCAAAAAATCCTTATATCGAAGGATGGACCCCACACCGAAGTTGTCCCCACCTCAAACTTGTGCTGCCATGATAGACCCAAGGGAGCCCTACAAACTGACATCAGGAACCTGGACTGCTGAGTTTTCTTTCCCAGGGAAAATGGAAAAAGGATGTGCCCAGGGGCCCCTGGCCATGGGCAGGGCCAGCACTGCAAAAAATCCTTATATCGAAGGATGGACCCCACACCGAAGATGTCCCCACCTCAAACTTGTGCTGCCCTGATAGACCCAAGGGAGCCCTACAAACTGACATCAGGAACCTGGACTGCTGAGTTTTCTTTCCCAGGGAAAATGGACAAAGGATGTGCCCGGGGGCCCCTGGCCCTGACTGCAAAAAATCCTTATGTCGAAGGATGGACCCCACACCGAAGTTGTCCCCACCTCAAACTTGTGCCGCCCTGATAGACCCAAGGGAGCCCTACAAACTGACATCAGGAACCTGGACTGCTGAGTTTTCTTTCCCAGGGAAAATGGAAAAAGGATGTGCCCAGGGGCCCCTGGCCCTGGGCAGGGCCCTCACTGCAAAAAATCCTTATATCGAAGGATGGACCTCACAACTAAGTTGTCCCCACCTCAAACTTGTGCTGCCCTGATACACCCAAGGGAGCCCTACAAACTGACATCAGGAACCTGGACTGCTGAGTTTTCTTTCCCACGGAAAATGGCCAAAGGGTGTGCCCGGGGGCCCCTGGCCCTGACTGCAAAATATCCTTATATCGAAGGATGCACCCCACACCGAAATTGTCCCCACCTCAAACTTGTGCTGCCCTGATAGACCCAAGGGAGCCCTACAAACTGACATCAGGAACCTGGACTGCTGAGTTTTCTTTCCCAGGGAAAATGGAAAAGGATGTGCCCAGGGGCCCCTGGCCCTGGGCAGGGACCTCACTGCAAAAAATCCTTATATCGAAGGATGCACCCCACACCGAAGTTGTCCCCACCTCAAACTTGTGCTGCCCTGATAGACCCAAGGGAGCCCTACAAACTGACATCAGGAACCTGGACTGCTGAGTTTTCTTTCCCAGGGAAAATGGCCAAAGGATGTGCCCGGGTTCCCCTGGCCCTGACTGCAAAAAATCCTTATATCGAAGGATGGACCCCACACCGAAGTTGTCCCCACCTCAAACTTGTGCTGCCCTGATAGACCCAAGGGAGCCCTACAAACTGACATCAGGAACCTGGACTGCTGAGTTTTCTTTCCCAGGGAAAATGGCCAAAGGATGAGCCCGGGCGCCCCTGGCCCTGGGCCCCTGGCCCTGACTGCAAAAAATCCTTATATCGAAGGATGGACCCCACACCGAAGTTGTCCCCACCTCAAATTTGTGCTGCCCTGATAGACCCAAGAGAGCCCTACAATCTGACATCAGGAACCTGGACTGCTGAGTTTTCTTTCCCAGGGAAAATGGAAAAAGGATGTACCCAGGGGACCCTGGCCCTGACTGCAAAGAATCCTTATATCGAAGGATGGACCCCACACCGAAATTGTCCCCACCTCAAACTTGTGCTGCCCTGATACACCCAAGGGAGCCCTACAAACTGACATCAGGAACCTGGACTGCTGAGTTTTCTTTCCCAGGGAAAATGGCAAAAGGATGTGCCCAGGGGCCCCTGGCCCTGACTGCAAAAAAATCCTTATATCGAAGGATGGAACCCACACCGAAGTTGTCCCCACCTCAAACTTGTGCTGCCCTGATAGACCCAAGGGAGCCCTACAAACTGACATCAGGAACCTGGACTGCTGAGTTTTCTTTCCCAGGGAAAATGGAAAAAGGATGTGCCCAGGGGCCCTTGGCCCTGGGCAGGGCCAGCACTGCAAAAAATCCTTATATCGAAGGATGGACCCCACACCGAAGTTGTCCCCACCTCAAACTTGTGCTGCCCTGATACACCCAAGGGAGCCCTACAAACTGACATCAGGAACCTGGACTGCTGAGTTTTCTTTCCCAGGGAAAATGGCCAAAGGATGTGCCCGGGGGCCCCTGGCCCTGACTGCAAAAAATCCTTGTATCGAAGGATGGACTCCACACCGAAGTTGTCCCCACCTCAAACTTGTGCTGCCCTGATAGACCCAAGGGAGCCCTACAAACTGACATCAGGAACCTGGACTGCTGAGTTCTCTTTCCCAGGGAAAATGGCCAAAGGGTGTGCCCGGGGGCCCCTGGCCCTCACTGCAAAAAATCCTTATATCGAAGGATGCACCCCACACCGAAGTTGTCCCCACCTCAAAATTGTGCTGCCCTGATAGACCCAAGGCAGCCCTACAAACTGACATCAGGAACCTGGACTGCTGAGTTTTCTTTCCCAGGGAAAATGGAAAAAGGATGTGCCCAGGGGCCCCTGGCCCTGGGCAGGGACCTCACTGCAAAGAATCCTTATATCGAAGGATGGATTCCACACCGAAGTTGTCCCCACCTCAAACTTGTGCTGCCCTGATAGACCCAAGGGAGCCCTACAAACTGACATCAGGAACCTGGACTGCTGAGTTTTCTTTCCCAGGGAAAATGGCCAAAGGATGAGCCCGGGCGCCCCTGGCCCTGGGCCCCTGGCCCTGACTGCAAAAAATCCTTATATCGAAGGATGGACCCCACACCGAAGTTGTCCCCACCTCAAACTTGTGCTGCCATGATAGAACCAAGGGAGCCCTACAAACTGACATCAGGAACCTGGACTGCTGAGTTTTCTTTCCCAGGGAAAATGGAAAAAGGATGTGCCCAGGGGCCCCTGGCCCTGGGCAGGGACCTCACTGCAAAAAATCCTTATATCGAAGGATGGACCTCACAACTAAGTTGTCCCCACCTCAAACTTGTGCTGCCCTGATACACCCAAGGGAGCCCTACAAACTGACATCAGGAACCTGGACTGCTGAGTTTTCTTTCCCACGGAAAATGGCCAAAGGGTGTGCCCGGGGGCCCCTGGCCCTGACTGCAAAAAATCCTTATATCGAAGGATGCACCCCACACCGAAATTGTCCCCACCTCAAACTTGTGCTGCCCTGATAGACCCAAGGGAGCCCTACAAACTGACATCAGGAACCTGGACTGCTGAGTTTTCTTTCCCAGGGAAAATGGAAAAGGATGTGCCCAGGGGCCCCTGGCCCTGGGCAGGGACCTCACTGCAAAGAATCCTTATATCGAAAGATGGATTCCACACCGAAGTTGTCCCCACCTCAAACTTGTGCTGCCCTGATAGACCCAAGGGAGCCCTACAAACTGACATCAGGAACCTGGACTGCTGAGTTTTCTTTCCCAGGGAAAATGGCCAAAGGATGTGCCCGGGTTCCCCTGGCCCTGACTGCAAAAAATCCTTATATCGAAGGATGGACCCCACACCGAAGTTGTCCCCACCTCAAACTTGTGCTGCCCTGATAGACCCAAGGGAGCCCTACAAACTGACATCAGGAACCTGGACTGCTGAGTTTTCTTTCCCAGGGAAAATGGCCAAAGGATGAGCCCGGGCGCCCCTGGCCCTGGGCCCCTGGCCCTGACTGCAAAAAATCCTTATATCGAAGGATGGACCCCACACCGAAGTTGTCCCCACCTCAAATTTGTGCTGCCCTGATAGACCCAAGAGAGCCCTACAATCTGACATCAGGAACCTGGACTGCTGAGTTTTCTTTCCCAGGGAAAATGGAAAAAGGATCTACCCAGGGGACCCTGGCCCTGACTGCAAAGAATCCTTATATCGAAGGATGGACCCCACACCGAAATTGTCCCCACCTCAAACTTGTGCTGCCCTGATAGACCCAAGGGAGCCCTACAAACTGACATCAGGAACCTGGACTGCTGAGTTTTCTTTCCCAGGGAAAATGGAAAAAGGATGTGCCCAGGGGCCCCTGGCCCTGACTGCAAAAAAATCCTTATATCGAAGGATGGAACCCACACCGAAGTTGTCCCCACCTCAAACTTGTGCTGCCCTGATAGACCCAAGGGAGCCCTACAAACTGACATCAGGAACCTGGACTGCTGAGTTTTCTTTCCCAGGGAAAATGGCCAAAGGATGTGCCCGGGTTCCCCTGGCCCTGACTGCAAAAAATCCTTATATCGAAGGATGGACCCCACACCGAAGTTGTCCCCACCTCAAACTTGTGCTGCCCTGATAGACCCAAGGGAGCCCTACAAACTGACATCAGGAACCTGGACTGCTGAGTTTTCTTTCCCAGGGAAAATGGCCAAAGGATGAGCCCGGGCGCCCCTGGCCCTGGGCCCCTGGCCCTGACTGCAAAAAATCCTTATATCGAAGGATGGACCCCACACCGAAGTTGTCCCCACCTCAAATTTGTGCTGCCCTGATAGACCCAAGAGAGCCCTACAATCTGACATCAGGAACCTGGACTGCTGAGTTTTCTTTCCCAGGGAAAATGGAAAAAGGATGTACCCAGGGGACCCTGGCCCTGACTGCAAAGAATCCTTATATCGAAGGATGGACCCCACACCGAAATTGTCCCCACCTCAAACTTGTGCTGCCCTGATAGACCCAAGGGAGCCCTACAAACTGACATCAGGAACCTGGACTGCTGAGTTTTCTTTCCCAGGGAAAATGGAAAAAGGATGTGCCCAGGGGCCCCTGGCCCTGACTGCAAAAAAATCCTTATATCGAAGGATGGAACCCACACCGAAGTTGTCCCCACCTCAAACTTGTGCTGCCCTGATAGACCCAAGGGAGCCCTACAAACTGACATCAGGAACCTGGACTGCTGAGTTTTCTTTCCCAGGGAAAATGGAAAAAGGATGTGCCCAGGGGCCCTTGGCCCTGGGCAGGGCCAGCACTGCAAAAAATCCTTATATCGAAGGATGGACCCCACACCGAAGTTGTCCCCACCTCAAACTTGTGCTGCCCTGATACACCCAAGGGAGCCCTACAAACTGACATCAGGAACCTGGACTGCTGAGTTTTCTTTCCCAGGGAAAATGGCCAAAGGATGTGCCCGGGGGCCCCTGGCCCTGACTGCAAAAAATCCTTGTATCGAAGGATGGACTCCACACCGAAGTTGTCCCCACCTCAAACTTGTGCTGCCCTGATAGACCCAAGGGAGCCCTACAAACTGACATCAGGAACCTGGACTGCTGAGTTTTCTTTCCCAGGGAAAATGGCCAAAGGGTGTGCCCGGGGGCCCCTGGCCCTCACTGCAAAAAATCCTTATATCGAAGGATGCACCCCACACCGAAGTTGTCCCCACCTCAAAATTGTGCTGCCCTGATAGACCCAAGGCAGCCCTACAAACTGACATCAGGAACCTGGACTGCTGAGTTTTCTTTCCCAGGGAAAATGGAAAAAGGATGTGCCCAGGGGCCCCTGGCCCTGGGCAGGGACCTCACTGCAAAGAATCCTTATATCGAAGGATGGATTCCACACCGAAGTTGTCCCCACCTCAAACTTGTGCTGCCCTGATAGACCCAAGGGAGCCCTACAAACTGACATCAGGAACCTGGACTGCTGAGTTTTCTTTCCCAGGGAAAATGGCCAAAGGATGAGCCCGGGCGCCCCTGGCCCTGGGCCCCTGGCCCTGACTGCAAAAAATCCTTATATCGAAGGATGGACCCCACACCGAAGTTGTCCCCACCTCAAACTTGTGCTGCCATGATAGAACCAAGGGAGCCCTACAAACTGACATCAGGAACCTGGACTGCTGAGTTTTCTTTCCCAGGGAAAATGGAAAAAGGATGTGCCCAGGGGCCCCTGGCCCTGACTGCAAAAAAATCCTTATATCGAAGGATGGACTCCACACCGAAGTTGTCCCCACCTCAAACTTGTGCTGCCCTGATACACCCAAGGGAGCCCTACAAACTGACATCAGGAACCTGGACTGCTGAGTTTTCTTTCCCAGGGAAAATGGAAAAGGATGTGCCCAGTGGCCCCTGGCCCTGACTGCAAAAAAATCCTTATATCGAAGGATGGACTCCACACCGAAGTTGTCCCCACCTCAAACTTGTGCTGCCCTGATAGACCCAAGGGAGCCCTACAAACTGACATCAGGAACCTGGACTGCTGAGTTTTCTTTCCCAGGGAAAATGGAAAAAGGATGTGCCCAGGGGCCCCTGGCCCTAGGCAGGGACCTCACTGCAAAAAATCCTTATATCGAAGGATGGATTCCACACCGAAGTTGTCCCCAGCTCAAACTTGTGCTGCCCTGATAGACCCAAGGGAGCCCTACAAACTGACATAAGGAACCTGGACTGCTGAGTTTTCTTTCCTAGGGAAAATGGAAAAAGGATGTGCCCAGGGGACCCTGGCCCTGACTGCAAAGAATCCTTATATCGAAGGATGGATTCCACACCGAAGCTGTCCCCACCTCAAACTTGTGCTGCCCTGACAGACACTAGGCAGCCCTACAAACTGACATCAGGAACCTGGACTGCTGAGTTTTCTTTCCCAGGGAAAATGGCCAAAGGATGTGCCCGGGGGCCCCTGGCCCTGACTGCAAAAAATCCTTATATCGAAGGATGGACCCCACACCGAAGTTGTCCCCACCTCAAACTTGTGCTGCCCTGATACACCCAAGGGAGCCCTACAAACTGACATCAGGAACCTGGACTGCTGAGTTTTCTTTCCCAGGGAAAATGGAAAAAGGATGTGCCCAGGGGACCCTGGCCCTGACTGCAAAAAATCCTTATATCGAAGGATGGACCCCACACTGAAGTTGTCCCCACCTCAAACTTGTGCTGCCCTGATACACCCAAGGGAGCCCTACAAACTGACATCAGGAACCTGGACTGCTGAGTTTTCTTTCCTAGGGAAAATGGAAAAAAGATGTCCCCAGGGGCGCCTGGCCCTGACTGCAAAAAATCCTTATATCGAAGGATGGACCCCACACCGAAGCTGTCCGCACCTCAAACTTGTGCTGCCCTGACAGACACAAGGGAGCCCTACAAACTGACATCAGGAACCTGGACTGCTGAGTTTTCTTTCCCAGGGAAAATGGCCAAAGGATGTGCCCGGGGGCCCCTGGCCCTGACTGCAAAAAATCCTTATATCGAAGGATGGAGCCCACACCGAAGTTGTCCCCACCTCAAACTTGTGCTGCCCTGATAGACCCAAGGGAGCCCTACAAACTGACATCAGGAACCTGGACTGCTGAGTTTTCTTTCCCAGGGAAAATGCCCAAAGGATGCGCCCAGGGGTGCCTGGCCCTGACTGCAAAAAATCCTTATATCGAAGGATGGAGCCCAGACCAAAGTTGTTCCCACCTGAAACTTGTTCTGCCCTGATAGACCCAAGGGAGCCCTACAAACTGACATCAGGAACCTGGACTGCTGAGTTTTCTTTCCCAGGGAAAATGGAAAAAGGGTGTGCCAAGGGGCCCCTGGCCCTGACTGCAAAAAATCCTTATATCGAAGGATGGACTCCACACCGAAGTTGTCCCCACCTCAAACTTGTGCTGCCCTGATACACCCAAGGGAGCCCTACAAACTGACATCAGGAACCTGGACTGCTGAGTTTTCTTTCCCAGGGAAAATGGCCAAAGGATGTGCCCAGGGGCCCTTGGCCATGGGCAGGGACCTCACTGCAAAAAATCCTTATATCGAAAGATGGACTCCACACCGAAGTTTTCGCCACGTCAAACTTGTGCTGCCATGATAGACCCAAGGGAGCCATACAAACTGACATCAGGAACCTGGACTGCTGAGTTTTCTTTCCCAGGGAAAATGGAAAAAGGATGTGCCCAGGGCCCCTGGCCCTGACTGCAAAAAAATCCTTATATCGAAGGATGGACTCCACACCGAAGTTGTCCCCACCTCAAACTTGTGCTGCCATGATAGACCCAAGGGAGCCCTACAAACTGACATCAGGAACCTGGACTGCTGAGTTTTCTTTCCCAGGGAAAATGGCAAAAGGATGTGCCCAGGGGCCCCTGGCCCTGACTGCAAAAAAATCCTTATATCGAAGGATGGACACCACACCGAAGTTGTCCCCACCTCAAACTTGTGCTGCCCTGATAGACCCAAGGGAGCCCTACAAACTGACATCAGGAACCTGGACTGCTGAGTTTTCTTTCCCAGGGAAAATGGAAAAAGGATGTGCCCAGGGGCCCCTGGCCCTGGGCAGGGCCAGCACTGCAAAAAATCCTTATATCGAAGGATGGACCCCACATCGAAGTTGTCCCCACCTCAAACTTGTGCTGCCCTGATACACCCAAGGGAGCCCTACAAACTGACATCAGGAACCTGGACTGCTGAGTTTTCTTTCCCAGGGAAAATGGCCAAAGGATGTGCCCGGGGGCCCCTGGCCCTGACTGCAAAAAATCCTTATATCGAAGGATGGACCCCACACCGAAGTTGTCCCCACCTCAAACTTGTGCTGCCCTGACAGACACTAGGCAGCCCTACAATCTGACATCAGGAACCTGGACTGCTGAGTTTTCTTTCCCAGGGAAAATGGCCAAAGGATGTGCCCAGGGGCCCTTGGCCATGGGCAGGGACCTCACTGCAAAAAATCCTTATATCGAAAGATGGACTCCACACCGAAGTTGTCCCCACGTCAAACTTGTGCTGCCATGATAGACCCAAGGGAGCCATACAAACTGACATCAGGAACCTGGACTGCTGAGTTTTCTTTCCCAGGGAAAATGGAAAAAGGATGTGCCCAGGGGCCCCTGGCCCTGACTGCAAAAAAATCCTTATATCGAAGGATGGACTCCACACCGAAGTTGTCCCCACCTCAAACTTGTGCTGCCCTGATACACCCAAGGGAGCCCTACAAACTGACATCAGGAACCTGGACTGCTGAGTTTTCTTTCCCAGGGAAAATGGCAAAAGGATGTGCCCAGGGGCCCCTGGCCCTGACTGCAAAAAATCCTTATATCGAAGGATGGACTCCACACCGAAGTTGTCCCCACCTCAAACTTGTGCTGCCCTGATACACCCAAGGGAGCCCTACAAACTGACATCAGGAACCTGGACTGCTGAGTTTTCTTTCCCAGGGAAAATGGAAAAAGGATGTGCCCGGGGGCCCCTGGCCCTGACTGCAAAAAATCCTTATATCGAAGGATGGACCCCACACCGAAGTTGTCCCCACCTCAAACTTGTGCTGCCCTGATAGACCCAAGGGAGCCCTACAAACTGACATCAGGAACCTGGACTGCTGAGTTTTCTTTCCCAGGGAAAATGGACAAAGGATGTGCCCGGGGGCCCCTGGCCCTGACTGCAAAAAATCCTTATATCGAAGGATGGACCCCACACCGAAGTTGTCCCCACCTCAAACTTGTGCTGCCCTGATAGACCCAAGGGAGCCCTACAAACTGACATCAGGAACCTGGACTGCTGAGTTTTCTTTCCCAGGGAAAATGGAAAAAGGATGTGCCCAGGGGCCCCTGGCCCTGGGCAGGGCCCTCACTGCAAAAAATCCTTATATCGAAGGATGGACCTCACAACGAAGTTGTCCCCACCTCAAACTTGTGCTGCCCTGATACACCCAAGGGAGCCCTACAAACTGACATAAGGAACCTGGACTGCTGAGTTTTCTTTCCCACGGAAAATGGCCAAAGGGTGTGCCCGGGGGCCCCTGGCCCTCACTGCAAAAAATCCTTATATCGAAGGATGCACCCCACACCGAAATTGTCCCCACCTCAAACTTGTGCTGCCCTGATAGACCCAAGGGAGCCCTACAAACTGACATCAGGAACCTGGACTGCTGAGTTTTCTTTCCCAGGGAAAATGGAAAAGGATGTGCCCAGGGGCCCCTGGCCCTGGGCAGGGACCTCACTGCAAAGAATCCTTATATCGAAAGATGGATTCCACACCGAAGTTGTCCCCACCTCAAACTTGTGCTGCCCTGATAGACCCAAGGGAGCCCTACAAACTGACATCAGGAACCTGGACTGCTGAGTTTTCTTTCCCAGGGAAAATGGCCAAAGGATGTGCCCGGGTTCCCCTGGCCCTGACTGCAAAAAATCCTTATATCGAAGGATGCACCCCACACCGAAGTTGTCCCCACCTCAAACTTGTGCTGCCCTGATAGACCCAAGGGAGCCCTACAAACTGACATCAGGAACCTGGACTGCTGAGTTTTCTTTCCCAGGGAAAATGGCCAAAGGATGAGCCCGGGCGCCCCTGGCCCTGGGCCCCTGGCCCTGACTGCAAAAAATCCTTATATCGAAGGATGGACCCCACACCGAAGTTGTCCCCACCTCAAATTTGTGCTGCCCTGATAGACCCAAGAGAGCCCTACAATCTGACATCAGGAACCTGGACTGCTGAGTTTTCTTTCCCAGGGAAAATGGAAAAAGGATGTACCCAGGGGACCCTGGCCCTGACTGCAAAGAATCCTTATATCGAAGGATGGACCCCACACCGAAATTGTCCCCACCTCAAACTTGTGCTGCCCTGATAGACCCAAGGGAGCCCTACAAACTGACATCAGGAACCTGGACTGCTGAGTTTTCTTTCCCAGGGAAAATGGAAAAAGGATGTGCCCAGGGGCCCCTGGCCCTGACTGCAAAAAAATCCTTATATCGAAGGATGGACCCCACACCGAAGTTGTCCCCACCTCAAACTTGTGCTGCCCTGATAGACCCAAGGGAGCCCTACAAACTGACATCAGGAACCTGGACTGCTGAGTTTTCTTTCCCAGGGAAAATGGAAAAAGGATGTGCCCAGGGGCCCGTGGCCCTGGGCAGGGCCAGCACTGCAAAAAATCCTTATATCGAAGGATGGACCCCACACCGAAGTTGTCCCCACCTCAAACTTGTGCTGCCCTGATACACCCAAGGGAGCCCTACAAACTGACATCAGGAACCTGGACTGCTGAGTTTTCTTTCCCAGGGAAAATGGCCAAAGGATGTGCCCGGGGGCCCCTGGCCCTGACTGCAAAAAATCCTTATATCGAAGGATGGACCCCACACCGAAGTTGTCCCCACCTCAAACTTGTGCTGCCCTGATACACCCAAGGGAGCCCTACAAACTGACATCAGGAACCTGGACTGCTGAGTTTTCTTTCCCAGGGAAAATGGAAAAAGGATGTGCCCAGGGGCCCTTGGCCATGGGCAGGGACCTCACTGCAAAGAATCCTTATATCGAAGGATGGATTCCACACCGAAGCTGTCCCCAGCTCAAACTTGTGCTGCCCTGATAGACCCAAGGGAGCCCTACAAACTGACATCAGGAACCTGGACTGCTGAGTTTTCTTTCCCAGGGAAAATGGCCAAAGGATGAGCCCGGGCGCCCCTGGCCCTGGGCCCCTGGCCCTGACTGCAAAAAATCCTTATATCGAAGGATGGACCCCACACCGAAGTTGTCCCCACCTCAAACTTGTGCTACCATGATAGAACCAAGGGAGCCCTACAAACTGACATCAGGAACCTGGACTGCTGAGTTTTCTTTCCCAGGGAAAATGGAAAAAGGATGTGCCCAGGGGCCCCTGGCCCTGACTGCAAAAAAATCCTTATATCGAAGGATGGACTCCACACCGAAGTTGTCCCCACCTCAAACTTGTGCTGCCCTGATACACCCAAGGGAGCCCTACAAACTGACATCAGGAACCTGGACTGCTGAGTTTTCTTTCCCACGGAAAATGGCCAAAGGGTGTGCCCAGGGGCCCGTGGCCCTGGGCAGGGCCAGCACTGCAAAAAATCCTTATATCGAAGGATGGACCCCACACCGAAGTTGTCCCCACCTCAAACTTGTGCTGCCCTGATACACCCAAGGGAGCCCTACAAACTGACATCAGGAACCTGGACTGCTGAGTTTTCTTTCCCAGGGAAAATGGCCAAAGGATGTGCCCGGGGGCCCCTGGCCCTGACTGCAAAAAATCCTTATATCGAAGGATGGACCCCACAACGAAGTTGTCCCCACCTCAAACTTGTGCTGCCCTGATACACCCAAGGGAGCCCTACAAACTGACATCAGGAACCTGGACTGCTGAGTTTTCTTTCCCAGGGAAAATGGAAAAAGGATGTGCCCAGGGGCCCTTGGCCATGGGCAGGGACCTCACTGCAAAAAATCCTTATATCGAAAGATGGACTCCACACCGAAGTTGTCCCCACGTCAAACTTGTGCTGCCCTGATACACCCAAGGGAGCCCTACAAACTGACATCAGGAACCTGGACTGCTGAGTTTTCTTTCCCAGGGAAAATGGAAAAAGGATGTGCCCAGGGGCCCCTGGCCCTGACTGCAAAAAAATCCTTGTATCGAAGGATGGACTCCACACCGAAGTTGTCCCCACCTCAAACTTGTGCTGCCCTGATAGACCCAAGGGAGCCCTACAAACTGACATCAGGAACCTGGACTGCTGAGTTTTCTTTCCCAGGGAAAATGGCCAAAGGGTGTGCCCGGGGGCCCCTGGCCCTCACTGCAAAAAATCCTTATATCGAAGGATGCACCCCACACCGAAGTTGTCCCCACCTCAAACTTGTGCTGCCCTGATACACCCAAGGGAGCCCTACAAACTGACATCAGGAACCTGGACTGCTGAGTTTTCTTTCCCAGGGAAAATGGCCAAAGGATGTGCCCGGGGGCCCCTGGCCCTCACTGCAAAAAATCCTTATATCGAAGGATGGACCCCACAACGAAGTTGTCCCCACCTCAAACTTGTGCTGCCCTGATACACCCAAGGGAGCCCTACAAACTGACATCAGGAACCTGGACTGCTGAGTTTTCTTTCCCAGGGAAAATGGAAAAAGGATGTGCCCAGGGGCCCTTGGCCATGGGCAGGGACCTCACTGCAAAAAATCCTTATATCGAAAGATGGACTCCACACCGAAGTTGTCCCCACGTCAAACTTGTGCTGCCCTGATACACCCAAGGGAGCCCTACAAACTGACATCAGGAACCTGGACTGCTGAGTTTTCTTTCCCAGGGAAAATGGAAAAAGGATGTGCCCAGGGGCCCCTGGCCCTGACTGCAAAAAAATCCTTGTATCGAAGGATGGACTCCACACCGAAGTTGTCCCCACCTCAAACTTGTGCTGCCCTGATAGACCCAAGGGAGCCCTACAAACTGACATCAGGAACCTGGACTGCTGAGTTTTCTTTCCCAGGGAAAATGGCCAAAGGGTGTGCCCAGGGGCCCCTGGCCCTGGGCAGGGCCCTCACTGCAAAAAATCCTTATATCGAAGGATGGACCTCACAACGAAGTTGTCCCCACCTCAAACTTGTGCTGCCCTGATACACCCAAGGGAGCCCTACAAACTGACATAAGGAACCTGGACTGCTGAGTTTTCTTTCCCACGGAAAATGGCCAAAGGGTGTGCCCGGGGGCCCCTGGCCCTCACTGCAAAAAATCCTTATATCGAAGGATGCACCCCACACCGAAATTGTCCCCACCTCAAACTTGTGCTGCCCTGATAGACCCAAGGGAGCCCTACAAACTGACATCAGGAACCTGGACTGCTGAGTTTTCTTTCCCAGGGAAAATGGAAAAGGATGTGCCCAGGGGCCCCTGGCCCTGGGCAGGGACCTCACTGCAAAGAATCCTTATATCGAAAGATGGATTCCACACCGAAGTTGTCCCCACCTCAAACTTGTGCTGCCCTGATAGACCCAAGGGAGCCCTACAAACTGACATCAGGAACCTGGACTGCTGAGTTTTCTTTCCCAGGGAAAATGGCCAAAGGATGTGCCCGGGTTCCCCTGGCCCTGACTGCAAAAAATCCTTATATCGAAGGATGCACCCCACACCGAAGTTGTCCCCACCTCAAACTTGTGCTGCCCTGATAGACCCAAGGGAGCCCTACAAACTGACATCAGGAACCTGGACTGCTGAGTTTTCTTTCCCAGGGAAAATGGCCAAAGGATGAGCCCGGGCGCCCCTGGCCCTGGGCCCCTGGCCCTGACTGCAAAAAATCCTTATATCGAAGGATGGACCCCACACCGAAGTTGTCCCCACCTCAAATTTGTGCTGCCCTGATAGACCCAAGAGAGCCCTACAATCTGACATCAGGAACCTGGACTGCTGAGTTTTCTTTCCCAGGGAAAATGGAAAAAGGATGTACCCAGGGGACCCTGGCCCTGACTGCAAAGAATCCTTATATCGAAGGATGGACCCCACACCGAAATTGTCCCCACCTCAAACTTGTGCTGCCCTGATAGACCCAAGGGAGCCCTACAAACTGACATCAGGAACCTGGACTGCTGAGTTTTCTTTCCCAGGGAAAATGGAAAAAGGATGTGCCCAGGGGCCCCTGGCCCTGACTGCAAAAAAATCCTTATATCGAAGGATGGACCCCACACCGAAGTTGTCCCCACCTCAAACTTGTGCTGCCCTGATAGACCCAAGGGAGCCCTACAAACTGACATCAGGAACCTGGACTGCTGAGTTTTCTTTCCCAGGGAAAATGGAAAAAGGATGTGCCCAGGGGCCCGTGGCCCTGGGCAGGGCCAGCACTGCAAAAAATCCTTATATCGAAGGATGGACCCCACACCGAAGTTGTCCCCACCTCAAACTTGTGCTGCCCTGATACACCCAAGGGAGCCCTACAAACTGACATCAGGAACCTGGACTGCTGAGTTTTCTTTCCCAGGGAAAATGGCCAAAGGATGTGCCCGGGGGCCCCTGGCCCTGACTGCAAAAAATCCTTATATCGAAGGATGGACCCCACACCGAAGTTGTCCCCACCTCAAACTTGTGCTGCCCTGATACACCCAAGGGAGCCCTACAAACTGACATCAGGAACCTGGACTGCTGAGTTTTCTTTCCCAGGGAAAATGGAAAAAGGATGTGCCCAGGGGCCCTTGGCCATGGGCAGGGACCTCACTGCAAAGAATCCTTATATCGAAGGATGGATTCCACACCGAAGCTGTCCCCAGCTCAAACTTGTGCTGCCCTGATAGACCCAAGGGAGCCCTACAAACTGACATCAGGAACCTGGACTGCTGAGTTTTCTTTCCCAGGGAAAATGGCCAAAGGATGAGCCCGGGCGCCCCTGGCCCTGGGCCCCTGGCCCTGACTGCAAAAAATCCTTATATCGAAGGATGGACCCCACACCGAAGTTGTCCCCACCTCAAACTTGTGCTACCATGATAGAACCAAGGGAGCCCTACAAACTGACATCAGGAACCTGGACTGCTGAGTTTTCTTTCCCAGGGAAAATGGAAAAAGGATGTGCCCAGGGGCCCCTGGCCCTGACTGCAAAAAAATCCTTATATCGAAGGATGGACTCCACACCGAAGTTGTCCCCACCTCAAACTTGTGCTGCCCTGATACACCCAAGGGAGCCCTACAAACTGACATCAGGAACCTGGACTGCTGAGTTTTCTTTCCCAGGGAAAATGGAAAAAGGATGTGCCCAGGGGCCCGTGGCCCTGGGCAGGGCCAGCACTGCAAAAAATCCTTATATCGAAGGATGGACCCCACACCGAAGTTGTCCCCACCTCAAACTTGTGCTGCCCTGATACACCCAAGGGAGCCCTACAAACTGACATCAGGAACCTGGACTGCTGAGTTTTCTTTCCCAGGGAAAATGGCCAAAGGATGTGCCCGGGGGCCCCTGGCCCTGACTGCAAAAAATCCTTATATCGAAGGATGGACCCCACAACGAAGTTGTCCCCACCTCAAACTTGTGCTGCCCTGATACACCCAAGGGAGCCCTACAAACTGACATCAGGAACCTGGACTGCTGAGTTTTCTTTCCCAGGGAAAATGGAAAAAGGATGTGCCCAGGGGCCCTTGGCCATGGGCAGGGACCTCACTGCAAAAAATCCTTATATCGAAAGATGGACTCCACACCGAAGTTGTCCCCACGTCAAACTTGTGCTGCCCTGATACACCCAAGGGAGCCCTACAAACTGACATCAGGAACCTGGACTGCTGAGTTTTCTTTCCCAGGGAAAATGGAAAAAGGATGTGCCCAGGGGCCCCTGGCCCTGACTGCAAAAAAATCCTTGTATCGAAGGATGGACTCCACACCGAAGTTGTCCCCACCTCAAACTTGTGCTGCCCTGATAGACCCAAGGGAGCCCTACAAACTGACATCAGGAACCTGGACTGCTGAGTTTTCTTTCCCAGGGAAAATGGCCAAAGGGTGTGCCCGGGGGCCCCTGGCCCTCACTGCAAAAAATCCTTATATCGAAGGATGCACCCCACACCGAAGTTGTCCCCACCTCAAACTTGTGCTGCCCTGATACACCCAAGGGAGCCCTACAAACTGACATCAGGAACCTGGACTGCTGAGTTTTCTTTCCCAGGGAAAATGGCCAAAGGATGTGCCCGGGGGCCCCTGGCCCTCACTGCAAAAAATCCTTATATCGAAGGATGGACCCCACAACGAAGTTGTCCCCACCTCAAACTTGTGCTGCCCTGATACACCCAAGGGAGCCCTACAAACTGACATCAGGAACCTGGACTGCTGAGTTTTCTTTCCCAGGGAAAATGGAAAAAGGATGTGCCCAGGGGCCCTTGGCCATGGGCAGGGACCTCACTGCAAAAAATCCTTATATCGAAAGATGGACTCCACACCGAAGTTGTCCCCACGTCAAACTTGTGCTGCCCTGATACACCCAAGGGAGCCCTACAAACTGACATCAGGAACCTGGACTGCTGAGTTTTCTTTCCCAGGGAAAATGGAAAAAGGATGTGCCCAGGGGCCCCTGGCCCTGACTGCAAAAAAATCCTTGTATCGAAGGATGGACTCCACACCGAAGTTGTCCCCACCTCAAACTTGTGCTGCCCTGATAGACCCAAGGGAGCCCTACAAACTGACATCAGGAACCTGGACTGCTGAGTTTTCTTTCCCAGGGAAAATGGCCAAAGGGTGTGCCCGGGGGCCCCTGGCCCTCACTGCAAAAAATCCTTATATCGAAGGATGCACCCCACACCGAAGTTGTCCCCACCTCAAAATTGTGCTGCCCTGATAGACCCAAGGCAGCCCTACAAACTGACATCAGGAACCTGGACTGCTGAGTTTTCTTTCCCAGGGAAAATGGAAAAAGGGTGTGCCCAGGGGCCCCTGGACCTGGGCAGGGACCTCACTGCAAAGAATCCTTATATCGAAGGATGGATTCCACACCGAAGTTGTCCCCAGCTCAAACTTGTGCTGCCCTGATAGACCCAAGGGAGCCCTACAAACTGACATCAGGAACCTGGACTGCTGAGTTTTCTTTCCCAGGGAAAATGGCCAAAGGATGAGCCCGGGCGCCCCTGGCCCTGGGCCCCTGGCCCTGACTGCAAAAAATCCTTATATCGAAGGATGGACCCCACACCGAAGTTGTCCCCACCTCAAACTTGTGCTGCCATGATAGAACCAAGGGAGCCCTACAAACTGACATCAGGAACCTGGACTGCTGAGTTTTCTTTCCCAGGGAAAATGGAAAAAGGATGTGCCCAGGGGCCCCTGGCCCTGACTGCAAAAAAATCCTTATATCGAAGGATGGACTCCACACCGAAGTTGTCCCCACCTCAAACTTGTGCTGCCCTGATACACCCAAGGGAGCCCTACAAACTGACATCAGGAACCTGGACTGCTGAGTTTTCTTTCCCAGGGAAAATGGAAAAAGGATGTGCCCAGGGGCCCCTGGCCCTGGGCAGGGACCTCACTGCAAAGAATCCTTATATCGAAGGATGGATTCCACACCGAAGTTGTCCCCACCTCAGACTTGTGCTGTCCTGATAGACCCAAGGGAGCCCTAAAAACTGACATCAGGAACCTGGACTGCTGAGTTTTCTTTCCCAGGGAAAATGGCCAAAGGATGAGTCCGGGCGCCCCTGGCCCTGGGCCCCTGGCCCTGACTGCAAAAAATCCTTATATCGAAGGATGGACCCCACACCGAAGTTGTCCCCACCTCAAATTTGTGCTGCCCTGATAGACCCAAGAGAGCCCTATAATCTGACATCAGGAACCTGGACTGCTGAGTTTTCTTTCCCAGGGAAAATGGAAAAAGGATGTGCCCAGGGGCCCCTGGCCCTGACTGCAAAAAAATCCTTATATCGAAGGATGGACTCCACACCGAAGTTGTCCCCACCTCAAACTTGTGCTGCCCTGATAGACCCAAGGGAGCCCTACAAACTGACATCAGGAACCTGGACTGCTGAGTTTTCTTTCCCAGGGAAAATGGAAAAGGATGTGCCCAGGGGCCCCTGGCCCTGACTGCAAAAAAATCCTTATATCGAAGGATGGACCCCACACCGAAGTTGTCCCCACCTCAAACTTGTGCTGCCCTGATACACCCAAGGGAGCCCTACAAACTGACATCAGGAACCTAGACTGCTGAGTTTTCTTTCCCAGGGAAAATGGAAAAAGGATGTGCCCAGGGGCCCCTGGCCCTGGGCCCCTGGCCCTGACTGCAAAAAATCCTTATATCGAAGGATGGACCCCACACTGAAGTTGTCCCCACCTCAAATTTGTGCTGCCCTGATAGACCCAAGAGAGCCCTACAATCTGACATCAGGAACCTGGACTGCTGAGTTTTCTTTCCCAGGGAAAATGGAAAAAGGATGTGCCCAGGGGCCCCTGGCCCTGACTGCAAAAAATCCTTATATCGAAGGATGGACCCCACACCGAAGTTGTCCCCACCTCAAACTTGTGCTGCCCTGATAGACCCAAGGGAGCCCTACAAACTGACATCAGGAACCTGGACTGCTGAGTTTTCTTTCCCAGGGAAAATGGAAAAAGGATGTGCCCAGGGGCCCCTGGCCCTGGGCAGGGCCCTCACTGCAAAAAATCCTTATATCGAAGGATGGACCCCACACCGAAGTTGTCCCCACCTCAAACTTGTGCTGCCCTGATACACCCAAGGGAGCCCTACAAACTGACATCAGGAACCTGGACTGCTGAGTTTTCTTTCCTAGGGAAAATGGAAAAAAGATGTCCCCAGGGGCGCCTGGCCCTGACTGCAAAAAATCCTTATATCGAAGGATGGACCCCACACCGAAGTTGCCTCCACCTCAAACTTTTGCTGCCCTGATACACCCAAGGGAGCCCTACAAACTGACATCAGGAACCTGGACTGCTGAGTTTCCCTTCCCAGGGAAAATGGCCAAAGGATGTGCCCGGGGGCCCCTGGCCCTGACTGCAAAGAATCCTTATATCGAAGGATGGACCCCACACCGAAGTTGTCCCCACCTCAAACTTGTGCTGCCCTGATAGACCCAAGGGAGCCCTACAAACTGACATCAGGAACCTGGACTGCTGAGTTTTCTTTCCCAGGGAAAATGGAAAAAGGATGTGCCCAGGGGACCCTGGCCCTGACTGCAAAAAATCCTTATATCGAAGGATGGACCCCACACTGAAGTTGTCCCCACCTCAAACTTGTGCTGCCCTGATACACCCAAGGGAGCCCTACAAACTGACATCAGGAACCTGGACTGCTGAGTTTTCTTTCCTAGGGAAAATGGAAAAAAGATGTCCCCAGGGGCGCCTGGCCCTGACTGCAAAAAATCCTTTTATCGAAGGATGGACCCCACACCGAAGCTGTCCCCACCTCAAACTTGTGCTGCCCTGACAGACACAAGGGAGCCCTACAAACTGACATCAGGAACCTGGACTGCTGAGTTTTCTTTCCCAGGGAAAATGGCAAAAGGATGTGCCCGGGGGCCCCTGGCCCTGACTGCAAAGAATCCTTATATCGAAGGATGGACCCCACACCGAAGTTGTCCCCACCTCAAACTTGTGCTGCCCTGATACACCCAAGGGAGCCCTACAAACTGACATCAGGAACCTAGACTGCTGAGTTTTCTTTCCCAGGGAAAATGGAAAAAGGATGTGCCCAGGGGCCCCTGGCCCTGGGCCCCTGGCCCTGACTGCAAAAAATCCTTATATCGAAGGATGGACCCCACACTGAAATTGTCCCCGCCTCAAATTTGTGCTGCCCTGATAGACCCAAGAGAGCCCTACAATCTGACATCAGGAACCTGGACTGCTGAGTTTTCTTTCCCAGGGAAAATGGCCAAAGGATGTGCCCGGGGGCCCCTGGCCCTGGGCAGGGACCTCACTGCAAAGAATCCTTATATCGAAGGATGAACCCCACACCGAAGTTGTCCCCACCTCAAACTTGTGCTGCCCTGATACACCCAAGGGAGCCCTACAAACTGACATCAGGAACCTGGACTGCTGAGTTTTCTTTCCCAGGGAAAATGGCCAAAGGATGTGCCCAGGGGACCCTGGCCCTGACTGCAAAAAATCCTTATATCGAAGGATGGACCCCACACTGAAGTTGTCCCCACCTCAAACTTGTGCTGCCCTGATACACCCAAGGGAGCCCTACAAACTGACATCAGGAACCTGGACTGCTGAGTTTTCTTTCCTAGGGAAAATGGAAAAAAGATGTCCCCAGGGGCGCCTGGCCCTGACTGCAAAAAATCGTTATATCGAAGGATGGACCCCACACCGAAGCTGTCCCCACCTCAAACTTGTGCTGCCCTGACAGACACAAGGGAGCCCTACAAACTGACATCAGGAACCTGGACTGCTGAGTTTTCTTTCCCAGGGAAAATGGCAAAAGGATGTGCCCGGGGGCCCCTGGCCCTGACTGCAAAGAATCCTTATATCGAAGGATGGACCCCACACCGAAGTTGTCCCCACCTCAAACTTGTGCTGCCCTGATACACCCAAGGGAGCCCTACAAACTGACATCAGGAACCTAGACTGCTGAGTTTTCTTTCCCAGGGAAAATGGAAAAAGGATGTGCCCAGGGGCCCCTGGCCCTGGGCCCCTGGCCCTGACTGCAAAAAATCCTTATATCGAAGGATGGACCCCACACTGAAATTGTCCCCACCTCAAATTTGTGCTGCCCTGACAGACCCAAGAGAGCCCTACAATCTGACATCAGGAACCTGGACTGCTGAGTTTTCTTTCCCAGGGAAAATGGAAAAAGGATGTGCCCAGGGGCCCCTGGCCCTGACTGCAAAAAATCCTTATATCGAAGGATGGACCCCACACCGAAGTTGTCCCCACCTCAAACTTGTGCTGCCCTGATAGACCCAAGGGAGCCCTACAAACTGACATCAGGAACCTGGACTGCTGAGTTTTCTTTCCCAGGGAAAATGGAAAAAGGATGTGCCAAGGGGCCCCTGGCCCTGGGCAGGGCCCTCACTGCAAAAAATCCTTATATCGAAGGATGGAGCCCACACCGAAGTTGTCCCCACCTCAAACTTGTGCTGCCCTGATAGACCCAAGGGAGCCCTACAAACTGACATCAGGAACCTGGACTGCTGAGTTTTCTTTCCCAGGGAAAATGGCCAAAGGATGTGCCCGGGGGCCCCTGGCCCTGACTGCAAAAAATCCTTATATCGAAGGATGGACCCCACACCGAAGTTGTCCCCACCTCAAATTTGTGCTGCCCTGATAGATGCAACAGAGCCCTACAATCTGACATCAGGAACCTGGACTGCTGAGTTTTCTTTCCCAGGGAAAATGGAAAAAGGATGTGCCCAGGGGACCCTGGCCCTGACTGCAAAGAATCCTTATATCGAAGGATGGACCCCACACCGAAGTTGTCCCCACCTCAAACTTGTGCTGCCATGATAGACCCAAGGGAGCCCTACAAACTGACATCAGGAACCTGGACTGCTGAGTTTTCTTTCCCAGGGAAAATGGCCAAAGGATGTGCCCGGGGTCCCCTGGCCCTGACTGCAAAAAATCCTTATATCGAAGGATGGACCCCACACCGAAGTTGTCCCCACCTCAAACTTGTGCTGCCCTGATAGACCCAAGGGAGCCCTACAAACTGACATCAGGAACCTGGACTGCTGAGTTTTCTTTCCCAGGGAAAATGGAAAAAGGGTGTGCCAAGGGGCCCCTGGCCCTGACTGCAAAAAATCCTTATATCGAAGGATGGACTCCACACCGAAGTTGTCCCCACCTCAAACTTGTGCTGCCCTGATACACCCAAGGGAGCCCTACAAACTGACATCAGGAACCTGGACTGCTGAGTTTTCTTTCCCAGGGAAAATGGAAAAAGGTTGTGCCCAGGGGCCCCTGGCCCTGACTGCAAAAAATCGTTATATCGAAGGATGGATCCCACACCGAAGTTGTCCCCACCTCAAACTTGTGCTGCCCTGATAGACCCAAGGCAGCCCTACAAACTGACATCAGGAACCTGGACTGCTGAGTTTTCTTTCCCAGGGAAAATGGAAAAAGGATGTGCCCAGGGGCCCCTGGCCCTAGGCAGGGACCTCACTGCAAAAAATCCTTATATCGAAGGATGGATTCCACACCGAAGTTGTCCCCAGCTCAAACTTGTGCTGCCCTGATAGACCCAAGGGAGCCCTACAAACTGACATAAGGAACCTGGACTGCTGAGTTTTCTTTCCTAGGGAAAATGGAAAAAGGATGTGCCCAGGGGACCCTGGCCCTGACTGCAAAGAATCCTTATATCGAAGGATGGACCCCACACCGAAGTTGTCCCCACCTCAAACTTGTGCTGCCCTGATACACCCAAGGGAGGCCTACAAACTGACATCAGGAACCTAGACGGCTGAGTTTTCTTTCCCAGGGAAAATGGCCAAAGGATGTGCCCAGGGGCCCCTGGCCCTGGGCCCCTGGCCCTGACTGCAAAAAATCCTTATATCGAAGGATGGACCCCACACTGAAGTTGTCCCCACCTCAAATTTGTGCTGCCCTGATAGACCCAAGAGAGCCCTACAATCTGACATCAGGAACCTGGACTGCTGAGTTTTCTTTCCCAGGGAAAATGGAAAAAGGATGTGCCCAGGGGCCCCTGGCCCTGACTGCAAAAAATCCTTAAATCAAAGGATGGACCCCACACCGAAGTTGTCCCCACCTCAAACTTGTGCTGCCCTGATAGACTCAAGGCAGCCCTACAAACTGACATCAGGAACCTGGACTGCTGAGTTTTCTTTCCCAGGGAAAATGGCCAAAGGATGTGCCCGGGGGCCCCTGGCCCTGGGCAGGGACCTCACTGCAAAGAATCCTTATATCGAAGGATGGACCCCACACCGAAGTTGTCCCCACCTCAAACTTGTGCTGCCCTGATACACCCAAGGGAGCCCTACAAACTGACATCAGGAACCTGGACTGCTGAGTTTTCTTTCCCAGGGAAAATGGAAAAAGGATGTGCCCAGGGGACCCTGGCCCTGACTGCAAAAAATCCTTATATCGAAGGATGGACCCCACACTGAAGTTGTCCCCACCTCAAACTTGTGCTGCCCTGATAGACCCAAGGGAGCCCTACAAACTGACATCAGGAACCTGGACTGCTGAGTTTTCTTTCCCAGTGAAAATGGAAAAAGGATGTGCCAAGGGGCCCCTGGCCCTGGGCAGGGCCCTCACTGCAAAAAATCCTTATATCGAAGGATGGAGCCCACACCGAAGTTGTCCCCACCTCAAACTTGTGCTGCCCTGATAGACCCAAGGGAGCCCTACAAACTGACATCAGGAACCTGGACTGCTGAGTTTTCTTTCCCAGGGAAAATGGCCAAAGGATGTGCCCGGGGGCCCCTGGCCCTGGGCAGGGACCTCACTGCAAAGAATCCTTATATCGAAGGATGAACCCCACACCGAAGTTGTCCCCACCTCAAACTTGTGCTGCCCTGATACACCCAAGGGAGCCCTACAAACTGACATCAGGAACCTGGACTGCTGAGTTTTCTTTCCCAGGGAAAATGGCCAAAGGATGTGCCCAGGGGACCCTGGCCCTGACTGCAAAAAATCCTTATATCGAAGGATGGACCCCACACTGAAGTTGTCCCCACCTCAAACTTGTGCTGCCCTGATACACCCAAGGGAGCCCTACAAACTGACATCAGGAACCTGGACTGCTGAGTTTTCTTTCCTAGGGAAAATGGAAAAAAGATGTCCCCAGGGGCGCCTGGCCCTGACTGCAAAAAATCGTTATATCGAAGGATGGACCCCACACCGAAGCTGTCCCCACCTCAAACTTGTGCTGCCCTGACAGACACAAGGGAGCCCTACAAACTGACATCAGGAACCTGGACTGCTGAGTTTTCTTTCCCAGGGAAAATGGCAAAAGGATGTGCCCGGGGGCCCCTGGCCCTGACTGCAAAGAATCCTTATATCGAAGGATGGACCCCACACCGAAGTTGTCCCCACCTCAAACTTGTGCTGCCCTGATACACCCAAGGGAGCCCTACAAACTGACATCAGGAACCTAGACTGCTGAGTTTTCTTTCCCAGGGAAAATGGAAAAAGGATGTGCCCAGGGGCCCCTGGCCCTGGGCCCCTGGCCCTGACTGCAAAAAATCCTTATATCGAAGGATGGACCCCACACTGAAATTGTCCCCACCTCAAATTTGTGCTGCCCTGACAGACCCAAGAGAGCCCTACAATCTGACATCAGGAACCTGGACTGCTGAGTTTTCTTTCCCAGGGAAAATGGAAAAAGGATGTGCCCAGGGGCCCCTGGCCCTGACTGCAAAAAATCCTTATATCGAAGGATGGACCCCACACCGAAGTTGTCCCCACCTCAAACTTGTGCTGCCCTGATAGACCCAAGGGAGCCCTACAAACTGACATCAGGAACCTGGACTGCTGAGTTTTCTTTCCCAGGGAAAATGGAAAAAGGATGTGCCAAGGGGCCCCTGGCCCTGGGCAGGGCCCTCACTGCAAAAAATCCTTATATCGAAGGATGGAGCCCACACCGAAGTTGTCCCCACCTCAAACTTGTGCTGCCCTGATAGACCCAAGGGAGCCCTACAAACTGACATCAGGAACCTGGACTGCTGAGTTTTCTTTCCCAGGGAAAATGGCCAAAGGATGTGCCCGGGGGCCCCTGGCCCTGACTGCAAAGAATCCTTATATCGAAGGATGGAGCCCACACCGAAGTTGTCCCCACCTCAAATTTGTGCTGCCCTGATAGATGCAACAGAGCCCTACAATCTGACATCAGGAACCTGGACTGCTGAGTTTTCTTTCCCAGGGAAAATGGAAAAAGGATGTGCCCAGGGGACCCTGGCCCTGACTGCAAAGAATCCTTATATCGAAGGATGGACCCCACACCGAAGTTGTCCCCACCTCAAACTTGTGCTGCCATGATAGACCCAAGGGAGCCCTACAAACTGACATCAGGAACCTGGACTGCTGAGTTTTCTTTCCCAGGGAAAATGGCCAAAGGATGTGCCCGGGGTCCCCTGGCCCTGACTGCAAAAAATCCTTATATCGAAGGATGGACCCCACACCGAAGTTGTCCCCACCTCAAACTTGTGCTGCCCTGATAGACCCAAGGGAGCCCTACAAACTGACATCAGGAACCTGGACTGCTGAGTTTTCTTTCCCAGGGAAAATGGAAAAAGGGTGTGCCAAGGGGCCCCTGGCCCTGACTGCAAAAAATCCTTATATCGAAGGATGGACTCCACACCGAAGTTGTCCCCACCTCAAACTTGTGCTGCCCTGATACACCCAAGGGAGCCCTACAAACTGACATCAGGAACCTGGACTGCTGAGTTTTCTTTCCCAGGGAAAATGGAAAAAGGTTGTGCCCAGGGGCCCCTGGCCCTGACTGCAAAAAATCGTTATATCGAAGGATGGATCCCACACCGAAGTTGTCCCCACCTCAAACTTGTGCTGCCCTGATAGACCCAAGGCAGCCCTACAAACTGACATCAGGAACCTGGACTGCTGAGTTTTCTTTCCCAGGGAAAATGGAAAAAGGATGTGCCCAGGGGCCCCTGGCCCTAGGCAGGGACCTCACTGCAAAAAATCCTTATATCGAAGGATGGATTCCACACCGAAGTTGTCCCCAGCTCAAACTTGTGCTGCCCTGATAGACCCAAGGGAGCCCTACAAACTGACATAAGGAACCTGGACTGCTGAGTTTTCTTTCCTAGGGAAAATGGAAAAAGGATGTGCCCAGGGGACCCTGGCCCTGACTGCAAAGAATCCTTATATCGAAGGATGGACCCCACACCGAAGTTGTCCCCACCTCAAACTTGTGCTGCCCTGATACACCCAAGGGAGGCCTACAAACTGACATCAGGAACCTAGACGGCTGAGTTTTCTTTCCCAGGGAAAATGGCCAAAGGATGTGCCCAGGGGCCCCTGGCCCTGGGCCCCTGGCCCTGACTGCAAAAAATCCTTATATCGAAGGATGGACCCCACACTGAAGTTGTCCCCACCTCAAATTTGTGCTGCCCTGATAGACCCAAGAGAGCCCTACAATCTGACATCAGGAACCTGGACTGCTGAGTTTTCTTTCCCAGGGAAAATGGAAAAAGGATGTGCCCAGGGGCCCCTGGCCCTGACTGCAAAAAATCCTTAAATCAAAGGATGGACCCCACACCGAAGTTGTCCCCACCTCAAACTTGTGCTGCCCTGATAGACTCAAGGCAGCCCTACAAACTGACATCAGGAACCTGGACTGCTGAGTTTTCTTTCCCAGGGAAAATGGCCAAAGGATGTGCCCGGGGGCCCCTGGCCCTGGGCAGGGACCTCACTGCAAAGAATCCTTATATCGAAGGATGGACCCCACACCGAAGTTGTCCCCACCTCAAACTTGTGCTGCCCTGATACACCCAAGGGAGCCCTACAAACTGACATCAGGAACCTGGACTGCTGAGTTTTCTTTCCCAGGGAAAATGGAAAAAGGATGTGCCCAGGGGACCCTGGCCCTGACTGCAAAAAATCCTTATATCGAAGGATGGACCCCACACTGAAGTTGTCCCCACCTCAAACTTGTGCTGCCCTGATAGACCCAAGGGAGCCCTACAAACTGACATCAGGAACCTGGACTGCTGAGTTTTCTTTCCCAGTGAAAATGGAAAAAGGATGTGCCAAGGGGCCCCTGGCCCTGGGCAGGGCCCTCACTGCAAAAAATCCTTATATCGAAGGATGGAGCCCACACCGAAGTTGTCCCCACCTCAAACTTGTGCTGCCCTGATAGACCCAAGGGAGCCCTACAAACTGACATCAGGAACCTGGACTGCTGAGTTTTCTTTCCCAGGGAAAATGGCCAAAGGATGTGCCCGGGGGCCCCTGGCCCTGGGCAGGGACCTCACTGCAAAGAATCCTTATATCGAAGGATGAACCCCACACCGAAGTTGTCCCCACCTCAAACTTGTGCTGCCCTGATACACCCAAGGGAGCCCTACAAACTGACATCAGGAACCTGGACTGCTGAGTTTTCTTTCCCAGGGAAAATGGCCAAAGGATGTGCCCAGGGGACCCTGGCCCTGACTGCAAAAAATCCTTATATCGAAGGATGGACCCCACACTGAAGTTGTCCCCACCTCAAACTTGTGCTGCCCTGATACACCCAAGGGAGCCCTACAAACTGACATCAGGAACCTGGACTGCTGAGTTTTCTTTCCTAGGGAAAATGGAAAAAAGATGTCCCCAGGGGCGCCTGGCCCTGACTGCAAAAAATCGTTATATCGAAGGATGGACCCCACACCGAAGCTGTCCCCACCTCAAACTTGTGCTGCCCTGACAGACACAAGGGAGCCCTACAAACTGACATCAGGAACCTGGACTGCTGAGTTTTCTTTCCCAGGGAAAATGGCAAAAGGATGTGCCCGGGGGCCCCTGGCCCTGACTGCAAAGAATCCTTATATCGAAGGATGGACCCCACACCGAAGTTGTCCCCACCTCAAACTTGTGCTGCCCTGATACACCCAAGGGAGCCCTACAAACTGACATCAGGAACCTAGACTGCTGAGTTTTCTTTCCCAGGGAAAATGGAAAAAGGATGTGCCCAGGGGCCCCTGGCCCTGGGCCCCTGGCCCTGACTGCAAAAAATCCTTATATCGAAGGATGGACCCCACACTGAAATTGTCCCCACCTCAAATTTGTGCTGCCCTGATAGACCCAAGAGAGCCCTACAATCTGACATCAGGAACCTGGACTGCTGAGTTTTCTTTCCCAGGGAAAATGGAAAAAGGATGTGCCCAGGGGCCCCTGGCCCTGACTGCAAAAAATCCTTATATCGAAGGATGGACCCCACACCGAAGTTGTCCCCACCTCAAACTTGTGCTGCCCTGATAGACCCAAGGGAGCCCTACAAACTGACATCAGGAACCTGGACTGCTGAGTTTTCTTTCCCAGGGAAAATGGAAAAAGGATGTGCCAAGGGGCCCCTGGCCCTGGGCAGGGCCCTCACTGCAAAAAATCCTTATATCGAAGGATGGAGCCCACACCGAAGTTGTCCCCACCTCAAACTTGTGCTGCCCTGATAGACCCAAGGGAGCCCTACAAACTGACATCAGGAACCTGGACTGCTGAGTTTTCTTTCCCAGGGAAAATGGCCAAAGGATGTGCCCGGGGGCCCCTGGCCCTGACTGCAAAGAATCCTTATATCGAAGGATGGAGCCCACACCGAAGTTGTCCCCACCTCAAATTTGTGCTGCCCTGATAGATGCAACAGAGCCCTACAATCTGACATCAGGAACCTGGACTGCTGAGTTTTCTTTCCCAGGGAAAATGGAAAAAGGATGTGCCCAGGGGACCCTGGCCCTGACTGCAAAGAATCCTTATATCGAAGGATGGACCCCACACCGAAGTTGTCCCCACCTCAAACTTGTGCTGCCATGATAGACCCAAGGGAGCCCTACAAACTGACATCAGGAACCTGGACTGCTGAGTTTTCTTTCCCAGGGAAAATGGCCAAAGGATGTGCCCGGGGGCCCCTGGCCCTCACTGCAAAAAATCCTTATATCGAAGGATGGACCCCACAACGAAGTTGTCCCCACCTCAAACTTGTGCTGCCCTGATACACCCAAGGGAGCCCTACAAACTGACATCAGGAACCTGGACTGCTGAGTTTTCTTTCCCAGGGAAAATGGAAAAAGGGTGTGCCAAGGGGCCCCTGGCCCTGACTGCAAAAAATCCTTATATCGAAGGATGGACTCCACACCGAAGTTGTCCCCACCTCAAACTTGTGCTGCCCTGATACACCCAAGGGAGCCCTACAAACTGACATCAGGAACCTGGACTGCTGAGTTTTCTTTCCCAGGGAAAATTGAAAAAGGTTGTGCCCAGGGGCCCCTGGCCCTGACTGCAAAAAATCGTTATATCGAAGGATGGATCCCACACCGAAGTTGTCCCCACCTCAAACTTGTGCTGCCCTGATAGACCCAAGGCAGCCCTACAAACTGACATCAGGAACCTGGACTGCTGAGTTTTCTTTCCCAGGGAAAATGGAAAAAGGATGTGCCCAGGGGCCCCTGGCCCTAGGCAGGGACCTCACTGCAAAAAATCCTTATATCGAAGGATGGATTCCACACCGAAGTTGTCCCCAGCTCAAACTTGTGCTGCCCTGATAGACCCAAGGGAGCCCTACAAACTGACATAAGGAACCTGGACTGCTGAGTTTTCTTTCCTAGGGAAAATGGAAAAAGGATGTGCCCAGGGGACCCTGGCCCTGACTGCAAAGAATCCTTATATCGAAGGATGGACCCCACACCGAAGTTGTCCCCACCTCAAACTTGTGCTGCCCTGATACACCCAAGGGAGGCCTACAAACTGACATCAGGAACCTAGACGGCTGAGTTTTCTTTCCCAGGGAAAATGGCCAAAGGATGTGCCCAGGGGCCCCTGGCCCTGGGCCCCTGGCCCTGACTGCAAAAAATCCTTATATCGAAGGATGGACCCCACACTAAAGTTGTCCCCACCTCAAATTTGTGCTGCCCTGATAGACCCAAGAGAGCCCTACAATCTGACATCAGGAACCTGGACTGCTGAGTTTTCTTTCCCAGGGAAAATGGAAAAAGGATGTGCCCAGGGGCCCCTGGCCCTGACTGCAAAAAATCCTTAAATCAAAGGATGGACCCCACACCGAAGTTGTCCCCACCTCAAACTTGTGCTGCCCTGATAGACTCAAGGCAGCCCTACAAACTGACATCAGGAACCTGGACTGCTGAGTTTTCTTTCCCAGGGAAAATGGCCAAAGGATGTGCCCGGGGGCCCCTGGCCCTGGGCAGGGACCTCACTGCAAAGAATCCTTATATCGAAGGATGGACCCCACACCGAAGTTGTCCCCACCTCAAACTTGTGCTGCCCTGATACACCCAAGGGAGCCCTACAAACTGACATCAGGAACCTGGACTGCTGAGTTTTCTTTCCCAGGGAAAATGGAAAAAGGATGTGCCCAGGGGACCCTGGCCCTGACTGCAAAAAATCCTTATATCGAAGGATGGACCCCACACTGAAGTTGTCCCCACCTCAAACTTGTGCTGCCCTGATAGACCCAAGGGAGCCCTACAAACTGACATCAGGAACCTGGACTGCTGAGTTTTCTTTCCTAGGGAAAATGGAAAAAAGATGTCCCCAGGGGCGCCTGGCCCTGACTGCAAAAAATCCTTATATCGAAGGATGGACCCCACACCGAAGCTGTCCCCACCTCAAACTTGTGCTGCCCTGACAGACACAAGGGAGCCCTACAAACTGACATCAGGAACCTGGACTGCTGAGTTTTCTTTCCCAGGGAAAATGGCAAAAGGATGTGCCCGGGGGCCCCTGGCCCTGACTGCAAAGAATCCTTATATCGAAGGATGGACCCCACACCGAAGTTGTCCCCACCTCAAACTTGTGCTGCCCTGATACACCCAAGGGAGCCCTACAAACTGACATCAGGAACCTAGACTGCTGAGTTTTCTTTCCCAGGGAAAATGGAAAAAGGATGTGCCCAGGGGCCCCTGGCCCTGGGCCCCTGGCCCTGACTGCAAAAAATCCTTATATCGAAGGATGGACCCCACACTGAAATTGTCCCCACCTCAAATTTGTGCTGCCCTGATAGACCCAAGAGAGCCCTACAATCTGACATCAGGAACCTGGACTGCTGAGTTTTCTTTCCCAGGGAAAATGGAAAAAGGATGTGCCCGGGGTCCCCTGGCCCTGACTGCAAAAAATCCTTATATCGAAGGATGGACCCCACACCAAAGTTGTCCCCACCTCAAACTTGTGCTGCCCTGATAGACCCAAGGGAGCCCTACAAACTGACATCAGGAACCTGGACTGCTGAGTTTTCTTTCCCAGGGAAAATGGAAAAAGGATGTGCCAAGGGGCCCCTGGCCCTGGGCAGGGCCCTCACTGCAAAAAATCCTTATATCGAAGGATGGAGCCCACACCGAAGTTGTCCCCACCTCAAACTTGTGCTGCCCTGATAGACCCAAGGGAGCCCTACAAACTGACATCAGGAACCTGGACTGCTGAGTTTTCTTTCCCAGGGAAAATGGCCAAAGGATGTGCCCGGGGGCCCCTGGCCCTGACTGCAAAGAATCCTTATATCGAAGGATGGACCCCACACCGAAGTTGTCCCCACCTCAAATTTGTGCTGCCCTGATAGATGCAACAGAGCCCTACAATCTGACATCAGGAACCTGGACTGCTGAGTTTTCTTTCCCAGGGAAAATGGAAAAAGGATGTGCCCAGGGGACCCTGGCCCTGACTGCAAAAAATCCTTATATCGAAGGATGGACCCCACACCGAAGTTGTCCCCACCTCAAACTTGTGCTGCCCTGATAGACCCAAGGGAGCCCTACAAACTGACATCAGGAACCTGGACTGCTGAGTTTTCTTTCCCAGGGAAAATGGAAAAAGGATGTGCCCAGGGGCCCCTGGCCCTGGGCAGGGCCCTCACTGCAAAAAATCCTTATATCGAAGGATGGACCCCACACCGAAGTTGTCTCCACCTCAAACTTTTGCTGCCCTGATACACCCAAGGGAGCCCTACAAACTGACATCAGGAACCTGGACTGCTGAGTTTCCCTTCCCAGGGAAAATGGCCAAAGGATGTGCCCGGGGGCCCCTGGCCCTGACTGCAAAGAATCCTTATATCGAAGGATGGACCCCACACCGAAGTTGTCCCCACCTCAAACTTGTGCTGCCCTGATACACCCAAGGGAGCCCTACAAACTGACATCAGGAACCTGGACTGCTGAGTTTTCTTTCCCAGGGAAAATGGAAAAAGGATGTGCCCGGGGGACCCTGGCCCTGACTGCAAAAAATCCTTATATCGAAGGATGGACCCCACACTGAAGTTGTCCCCACCTCACACTTGTGCTGCCCTGATACACCCAAGGGAGCCCTACAAACTGACATCAGGAACCTGGACTGCTGAGTTTTCTTTCCTAGGGAAAATGGAAAAAAGATGTCCCCAGGGGCGCCTGGCCCTGACTGCAAAAAATCCTTATATCGAAGGATGGACCCCACACCGAAGCTGTCCCCACCTCAAACTTGTGCTGCCCTGACAGACACAAGGGAGCCCTACAAACTGACATCAGGAACCTGGACTGCTGAGTTTTCTTTCCCAGGGAAAATGGCAAAAGGATGTGCCCGGGGGCCCCTGGCCCTGACTGCAAAGAATCCTTATATCGAAGGATGGAGCCCACACCGAAGTTGTCCCCACCTCAAACTTGTGCTGCCCTGATACACCCAAGGGAGCCCTACAAACTGACATCAGGAACCTAGACTGCTGAGTTTTCTTTCCCAGGGAAAATGGAAAAAGGATGTGCCCAGGGGCCCCTGGCCCTGGGCCCCTGGCCCTGACTGCAAAAAATCCTTATATCGAAGGATGGACCCCACACTGAAAGTGTCCCCACCTCAAATTTGTGCTGCCCTGATAGACCCAAGAGAGCCCTACAATCTGACATCAGGAACCTGGACTGCTGAGTTTTCTTTCCCAGGGAAAATGGAAAAAGGATGTGCCCAGGGGCCCCTGGCCCTGACTGCAAAAAATCCTTATATCGAAGGATGGACCCCACACCGAAGTTGTCCCCACCTCAAACTTGTGCTGCCCTGATAGACCCAAGGGAGCCCTACAAACTGACATCAGGAACCTGGACTGCTGAGTTTTCTTTCCCAGGGAAAATGGAAAAAGGATGTGCCAAGGGGCCCCTGGCCCTGGGCAGGGCCCTCACTGCAAAAAATCCTTATATCGAAGGATGGAGCCCACACCGAAGTTGTCCCCACCTCAAACTTGTGCTGCCCTGATAGACCCAAGGGAGCCCTACAAACTGACATCAGGAACCTGGACTGCTGAGTTTTCTTTCCCAGGGAAAATGGCCAAAGGATGTGCCCGGGGGCCCCTGGCCCTGACTGCAAAGAATCCTTATATCGAAGGATGGACCCCACACCGAAGTTGTCCCCACCTCAAATTTGTGCTGCCCTGATAGATGCAACAGAGCCCTACAATCTGACATCAGGAACCTGGACTGCTGAGTTTTCTTTCCCAGGGAAAATGGAAAAAGGATGTGCCCAGGGGCCCCTGGCCCTGACTGCAAAAAATCCTTAAATCAAAGGATGGACCCCACACCGAAGTTGTCCCCACCTCAAACTTGTGCTGCCCTGATAGACTCAAGGCAGCCCTACAAACTGACATCAGGAACCTGGACTGCTGAGTTTTCTTTCCCAGGGGAAATGGCCAAAGCATGTGCCCGGGGGTCCCTGGCCCTGGGCAGGGACCTCACTGCAAAGAATCCTTATATCGAAGGATGGATTCCACACCGAAGTTGTCCCCACCTCAAACTTGTGCTGCCCTGATAGACCCAAGGGAGCCCTACAAACTGACATCAGGAACCTGGACTGCTGAGTTTTCTTTCCCAGGGAAAATGGCCAAAGGATGAGCCCGGGCGCCCCTGGCCCTGGGCCCCTGGCCCTGACTGCAAAAAATCCTTATATCGAAGGATGGACCCCACACCGAAGTTGTCCCCACCTCAAACTTGTGCTGCCCTGATAGACCCAAGGGAGCCCTACAAACTGACATCAGGAACCTGGACTGCTGAGTTTTCTTTCCTAGGGAAAATGGAAAAAAGATGTCCCCAGGGGCGCCTGGCCCTGACTGCAAAAAATCCTTATATCGAAGGATGGACCCTACACCGAAGTTGTCTCCACCTCAAACTTTTGCTGCCCTGATACACCCAAGGGAGCCCTACAAACTGACATCAGGAACCTGGACTGCTGAGTTTCCCTTCCCAGGGAAAATGGCCAAAGGATGTGCCCGGGGGCCCCTGGCCCTGACTGCAAAGAATCCTTATATCGAAGGATGGACCCCACACCGAAGTTGTCCCCACCTCAAACTTGTGCTGCCCTGATACACCCAAGGGAGCCCTACAAACTGACATCAGGAACCTGGACTGCTGAGTTTTCTTTCCCAGGGAAAATGGAAAAAGGATGTGCCCGGGGGACCCTGGCCCTGACTGCAAAAAATCCTTATATCGAAGGATGGACCCCACACTGAAGTTGTCCCCACCTCAAACTTGTGCTGCCCTGATACACCCAAGGGAGCCCTACAATCTGACATCAGGAACCTGGACTGCTGAGTTTTCTTTCCTAGGGAAAATGGAAAAAAGATGTCCCCAGGGGCGCCTGGCCCTGACTGCAAAAAATCCTTATATCGAAGGATGGACCCTACACCGAAGTTGTCTCCACCTCAAACTTTTGCTGCCCTGATACACCCAAGGGAGCCCTACAAACTGACATCAGGAACCTGGACTGCTGAGTTTCCCTTCCCAGGGAAAATGGCCAAAGGATGTGCCAGGGGGCCCCTGGCCCTGACTGCAAAGAATCCTTATATCGAAGGATGGAGCCCACACCGAAGTTGTCCCCACCTCAAACTTGTGCTGCCCTGATACACCCAAGGGAGCCCTACAAACTGACATCAGGAACCTGGACTGCTGAGTTTTCTTTCCCAGGGAAAATGGAAAAAGGATGTGCCCGGGGGACCCTGGCCCTGACTGCAAAAAATCCTTATATCGAAGGATGGACCCCACACTGAAGTTGTCCCCACCTCAAACTTGTGCTGCCCTGATACACCCAAGGGAGCCCTACAAACTGACATCAGGAACCTGGACTGCTGAGTTTTCTTTCCTAGGGAAAATGGAAAAAAGATGTCCCCAGGGGCGCCTGGCCCTGACTGCAAAAAATCGTTATATCGAAGGATGGACCCCACACCGAAGCTGTCCCCACCTCAAACTTGTGCTGCCCTGACAGACACAAGGGAGCCCTACAAACTGACATCAGGAACCTGGACTGCTGAGTTTTCTTTCCCAGGGAAAATGGCAAAAGGATGTGCCCGGGGGCCCCTGGCCCTGACTGCAAAGAATCCTTATATCGAAGGATGGACCCCACACCGAAGTTGTCCCCACCTCAAACTTGTGCTGCCCTGATACACCCAAGGGAGCCCTACAAACTGACATCAGGAACCTAGACTGCTGAGTTTTCTTTCCCAGGGAAAATGGAAAAAGGATGTGCCCAGGGGCCCCTGGCCCTGGGCCCCTGGCCCTGACTGCAAAAAATCCTTATATCGAAGGATGGACCCCACACTGAAAGTGTCCCCACCTCAAATTTGTGCTGCCCTGATAGACCCAAGAGAGCC
This sequence comes from Lonchura striata, assembly GCF_046129695.1. Taxonomy (NCBI): domain Eukaryota; kingdom Metazoa; phylum Chordata; class Aves; order Passeriformes; family Estrildidae; genus Lonchura; species Lonchura striata. Next base: position 422,315 of record NC_134639.1, on the reverse strand, counting down.
CTACAATCTGACATCAGGAACCTGGACTGCTGAGTTTTCTTTCCCAGGGAAAATGGAAAAAGGATGTGCCCAGGGGCCCCTGGCCCTGACTGCAAAAAATCCTTATATCGAAGGATGGACCCCACACCGAAGTTGTCCCCACCTCAAACTTGTGCTGCCCTGATAGACCCAAGGGAGCCCTACAAACTGACATCAGGAACCTGGACTGCTGAGTTTTCTTTCCCAGGGAAAATGGAAAAAGGATGTGCCAAGGGGCCCCTGGCCCTGGGCAGGGCCCTCACTGCAAAAAATCCTTATATCGAAGGATGGAGCCCACACCGAAGTTGTCCCCACCTCAAACTTGTGCTGCCCTGATAGACCCAAGGGAGCCCTACAAACTGACATCAGGAACCTGGACTGCTGAGTTTTCTTTCCCAGGGAAATTGGCCAAAGGATGTGCCCGGGGGCCCCTGGCCCTGACTGCAAAGAATCCTTATATCGAAGGATGGACCCCACACCGAAGTTGTCCCCACCTCAAATTTGTGCTGCCCTGATAGATGCAACAGAGCCCTACAATCTGACATCAGGAACCTGGACTGCTGAGTTTTCTTTCCCAGGGAAAATGGAAAAAGGATGTGCCCAGGGGCCCCTGGCCCTGGGCAGGGCCCTCACTGCAAAAAATCCTTATATCGAAGGATGGACCCCACACCGAAGTTCTCCCCGCCTCAAACTTGTGCTGCCCTGATACACCCAAGGGAGCCCTACAAACTGACATCAGGAACCTGGACTGCTGAGTTTTCTTTCCTAGGGAAAATGGAAAAAAGTTGTCCCCAGGGGCGCCTGGCCCTGACTGCAAAAAATCCTTATATCGAAGGATGGACCCTACACCGAAGTTGTCTCCACCTCAAACTTTTGCTGCCCTGATACACCCAAGGGAGCCCTACAAACTGACATCAGGAACCTGGACTGCTGAGTTTCCCTTCCCAGGGAAAATGGCCAAAGGATGTGCCCGGGGGCCCCTGGCCCTGACTGCAAAGAATCCTTATATCGAAGGATGGACCCCACACCGAAGTTGTCCCCACCTCAAACTTGTGCTGCCCTGATAGACCCAAGGGAGCCCTACAAACTGACATCAGGAACCTGGACTGCTGAGTTTTCTTTCCCAGGGAAAATGGCCAAAGGATGTGCCCGGGGGCCCCTGGCCCTGACTGCAAAGAATCCTTATATCGAAGGATGGACCCCACACCGAAGTTGTCCCCACCTCAAATTTGTGCTGCCCTGATAGATGCAACAGAGCCCTACAATCTGACATCAGGAACCTGGACTGCTGAGTTTTCTTTCCCAGGGAAAATGGAAAAAGGATGTGCCCAGGGGACCCTGGCCCTGACTGCAAAGAATCCTTATATCGAAGGATGGACCCCACACCGAAGTTGTCCCCACCTCAAACTTGTGCTGCCATGATAGACCCAAGGGAGCCCTACAAACTGACATCAGGAACCTGGACTGCTGAGTTTTCTTTCCCAGGGAAAATGGAAAAAGGATGTGCCCAGGGGCCCCTGGCCCTGACTGCAAAAAATCGTTATATCGAAGGATGGATCCCACACCGAAGTTGTCCCCACCTCAAACTTGTGCTGCCCTGATAGACCCAAGGCAGCCCTACAAACTGACATCAGGAACCTGGACTGCTGAGTTTTCTTTCCCAGGGAAAATGGAAAAAGGATGTGCCCAGGGGCCCCTGGCCCTAGGCAGGGACCTCACTGCAAAAAATCCTTATATCGAAGGATGGATTCCACACCGAAGTTGTCCCCAGCTCAAACTTGTGCTGCCCTGATAGACCCAAGGGAGCCCTACAAACTGACATCAGGAACCTGGACTGCTGAGTTTTCTTTCCCAGGGAAAATGGCCAAAGGATGTGCCCGGGGGCCCCTGGCCCTGACTGCAAAAAATCCTTATATCGAAGGATGGACCCCACACCGAAGTTGTCCCCACCTCAAACTTGTGCTGCCCTGATAGACCCAAGGGAGCCCTACAAACTGACATCAGGAACCTGGACTGCTGAGTTTTCTTTCCCAGGGAAAATGGCCAAAGGATGAGCCCGGGGGCCCCTGGCCCTGACTGCAAAGAATCCTTATATCGAAGGATGGACCCCACACCGAAGTTGTCCCCACCTCAAACTTGTGCTGCCCTGATAGACCCAAGGGAGCCCTACAAACTGACATCAGGAACCTGGACTGCTGAGTTTTCTTTCCCAGGGAAAATGGAAAAAGGATGTGCCCAGGGGCCCCTGGCCCTGGGCAGGGCCCTGACTGCAAAAAATCCTTATATCGAAGGATGGACCCCACACCGAAGTTGTCCCCACCTCAAACTTGTGCTGCCCTGATACACCCAAGGGAGCCCTACAAACTGACATCAGGAACCTGGACTGCTGAGTTTTCTTTCCTAGGGAAAATGGAAAAAAGATGTCCCCAGGGGCGCCTGGCCCTGACTGCAAAAAATCCTTATATCGAAGGATGGACCCTACACCGAAGTTGTCTCCACCTCAAACTTTTGCTGCCCTGATACACCCAAGGGAGCCCTACAAACTGACATCAGGAACCTGGACTGCTGAGTTTCCCTTCCCAGGGAAAATGGCCAAAGGATGTGCCCGGGGGCCCCTGGCCCTGACTGCAAAGAATCCTTATATCGAAGGATGGACCCCACACCGAAGTTGTCCCCACCTCAAACTTGTGCTGCCCTGATACACCCAAGGGAGCCCTACAAACTGACATCAGGAACCTGGACTGCTGAGTTTTCTTTCCCAGGGAAAATGGAAAAAGGATGTGCCCGGGGGACCCTGGCCCTGACTGCAAAAAATCCTTATATCGAAGGATGGACCCCACACTGAAGTTGTCCCCACCTCAAACTTGTGCTGCCCTGATACACCCAAGGGAGCCCTACAAACTGACATCAGGAACCTGGAGTGCTGAGTTTTCTTTCCTAGGGAAAATGGAAAAAAGATGTCCCCAGGGGCGCCTGGCCCTGACTGCAAAAAATCCTTATATCGAAGGATGGACCCCACACCGAAGCTGTCCCCACCTCAAACTTGTGCTGCCCTGACAGACACAAGGGAGCCCTACAAACTGACATCAGGAACCTGGACTGCTGAGTTTTCTTTCCCAGGGAAAATGGCAAAAGGATGTGCCCGGGGGCCCCTGGCCCTGACTGCAAAGAATCCTTATATCGAAGGATGGACCCCACACCGAAGTTGTCCCCACCTCAAACTTGTGCTGCCCTGATACACCCAAGGGAGCCCTACAAACTGACATCAGGAACCTAGACTGCTGAGTTTTCTTTCCCAGGGAAAATGGAAAAAGGATGTGCCCAGGGGCCCCTGGCCCTGGGCCCCTGGCCCTGACTGCAAAAAATCCTTATATCGAAGGATGGACCCCACACTGAAATTGTCCCCACCTCAAATTTGTGCTGCCCTGATAGACCCAAGAGAGCCCTACAATCTGACATCAGGAACCTGGACTGCTGAGTTTTCTTTCCCAGGGAAAATGGAAAAAGGATGTGCCCAGGGGCCCCTGGCCCTGACTGCAAAAAATCCTTATATCGAAGGATGGACCCCACACCGAAGTTGTCCCCACCTCAAACTTGTGCTGCCCTGATAGACCCAAGGGAGCCCTACAAACTGACATCAGGAACCTGGACTGCTGAGTTTTCTTTCCCAGGGAAAATGGAAAAAGGATGTGCCAAGGGGCCCCTGGCCCTGGGCAGGGCCCTCACTGCAAAAAATCCTTATATCGAAGGATGGAGCCCACACCGAAGTTGTCCCCACCTCAAACTTGTGCTGCCCTGATAGACCCAAGGGAGCCCTACAAACTGACATCAGGAACCTGGACTGCTGAGTTTTCTTTCCCAGGGAAAATGGCCAAAGGATGTGCCCGGGGGCCCCTGGCCCTGACTGCAAAGAATCCTTATATCGAAGGATGGACCCCACACCGAAGTTGTCCCCACCTCAAATTTGTGCTGCCCTGATAGATGCAACAGAGCCCTACAATCTGACATCAGGAACCTGGACTGCTGAGTTTTCTTTCCCAGGGAAAATGGAAAAAGGATGTGCCCAGGGGCCCCTGGCCCTGACTGCAAAAAATCCTTAAATCAAAGGATGGACCCCACACCGAAGTTGTCCCCACCTCAAACTTGTGCTGCCCTGATAGACTCAAGGCAGCCCTACAAACTGACATCAGGAACCTGGACTGCTGAGTTTTCTTTCCCAGGGAAAATGGCCAAAGGATGTGCCCGGGGGCCCCTGGCCCTGGGCAGGGACCTCACTGCAAAGAATCCTTATATCGAAGGATGGATTCCACACCGAAGTTGTCCCCACCTCAAACTTGTGCTGCCCTGATAGACCCAAGGGAGCCCTACAAACTGACATCAGGAACCTGGACTGCTGAGTTTTCTTTCCCAGGGAAAATGGCCAAAGGATGAGCCCGGGCGCCCCTGGCCCTGGGTCCCTGGCCCTGACTGCAAAGAATCCTTATATCGAAGGATGGACCCCACACCGAAGTTGTCCCCACCTCAAACTTGTGCTGCCCTGATAGACCCAAGGGAGCCCTACAAACTGACATCAGGAACCTGGACTGCTGAGTTTTCTTTCCCAGGGAAAATGGAAAAAGGATGTGCCCAGGGGCCCCTGGCCCTGGGCAGGGCCCGCACTGCAAAAAATCCTTATATCGAAGGATGGACCCCACACCGAAGTTGTCCCCACCTCAAACTTGTGCTGCCCTGATACACCCAAGGGAGCCCTACAAACTGACATCAGGAACCTGGACTGCTGAGTTTTCTTTCCTAGGGAAAATGGAAAAAAGATGTCCCCAGGGGCGCCTGGCCCTGACTGCAAAAAATCCTTATATCGAAGGATGGACCCTACACCGAAGTTGTCTCCACCTCAAACTTTTGCTGCCCTGATACACCCAAGGGAGCCCTACAAACTGACATCAGGAACCTGGACTGCTGAGTTTCCCTTCCCAGGGAAAATGGCCAAAGGATGTGCCCGGGGGCCCCTGGCCCTGACTGCAAAGAATCCTTATATCGAAGGATGGATTCCACACCGAAGTTGTCCCCAGCTCAAACTTGTGCTGCCCTGATAGACCCAAGGGAGCCCTACAAACTGACATCAGGAACCTGGACTGCTGAGTTTTCTTTCCCAGGGAAAATGGCCAAAGGATGTGCCCGGGGGCCCCTGGCCCTGACTGCAAAGAATCCTTATATCGAAGGATGGACCCCACACCGAAGTTGTCCCCACCTCAAACTTGTGCTGCCCTGATAGACCCAAGGGAGCCCTACAAACTGACATCAGGAACCTGGACTGCTGAGTTTTCTTTCCCAGGGAAAATGGCCAAAGGATGTGCCCGGGGGCCCCTGGCCCTGACTGCAAAGAATCCTTATATCGAAGGATGGACCCCACACCGAAGTTGTCCCCACCTCAAATTTGTGCTGCCCTGATAGATGCAACAGAGCCCTACAATCTGACATCAGGAACCTGGACTGCTGAGTTTTCTTTCCCAGGGAAAATGGAAAAAGGATGTGCCCAGGGGACCCTGGCCCTGACTGCAAAGAATCCTTATATCGAAGGATGGACCCCACACCGAAGTTGTCCCCACCTCAAACTTGTGCTGCCATGATAGACCCAAGGGAGCCCTACAAACTGACATCAGGAACCTGGACTGCTGAGTTTTCTTTCCCAGGGAAAATGGAAAAAGGATGTGCCCAGGGGCCCCTGGCCCTGACTGCAAAAAATCGTTATATCGAAGGATGGATCCCACACCGAAGTTGTCCCCACCTCAAACTTGTGCTGCCCTGATAGACCCAAGGCAGCCCTACAAACTGACATCAGGAACCTGGACTGCTGAGTTTTCTTTCCCAGGGAAAATGGAAAAAGGATGTGCCCAGGGGCCCCTGGCCCTAGGCAGGGACCTCACTGCAAAAAATCCTTATATCGAAGGATGGACCCCACACCGAAGTTGTCCCCACCTCAAACTTGTGCTGCCCTGATAGACCCAAGGGAGCCCTACAAACTGACATCAGGAACCTGGACTGCTGAGTTTTCTTTCCCAGGGAAAATGGCCAAAGGATGTGCCCGGGGGCCCCTGGCCCTGACTGCAAAGAATCCTTATATCGAAGGATGGACCCCACACCGAAGTTGTCCCCACCTCAAATTTGTGCTGCCCTGATAGATGCAACAGAGCCCTACAATCTGACATCAGGAACCTGGACTGCTGAGTTTTCTTTCCCAGGGAAAATGGAAAAAGGATGTGCCCAGGGGACCCTGGCCCTGACTGCAAAGAATCCTTATATCGAAGGATGGACCCCACACCGAAGTTGTCCCCACCTCAAACTTGTGCTGCCATGATAGACCCAAGGGAGCCCTACAAACTGACATCAGGAACCTGGACTGCTGAGTTTTCTTTCCCAGGGAAAATGGAAAAAGGATGTGCCCAGGGGCCCCTGGCCCTGACTGCAAAAAATCCTTATATCGAAGGATGGATCCCACACCGAAGTTGTCCCCACCTCAAACTTGTGCTGCCCTGATAGACCCAAGGCAGCCCTACAAACTGACATCAGGAACCTGGACTGCTGAGTTTTCTTTCCCAGGGAAAATGGAAAAAGGATGTGCCCAGGGGCCCCTGGCCCTAGGCAGGGACCTCACTGCAAAAAATCCTTATATCGAAGGATGGACCCCACACCGAAGTTGTCCCCAGCTCAAACTTGTGCTGCCCTGATAGACCCAAGGGAGCCCTACAAACTGACATCAGGAACCTGGACTGCTGAGTTTTCTTTCCCAGGGAAAATGGCCAAAGGATGTGCCCGGGGGCCCCTGGCCCTGACTGCAAAAAATCCTTATATCGAAGGATGGACCCCACACCGAAGTTGTCCCCACCTCAAACTTGTGCTGCCCTGATAGACCCAAGGGAGCCCTACAAACTGACATCAGGAACCTGGACTGCTGAGTTTTCTTTCCCAGGGAAAATGGCCAAAGGATGTGCCCGGGGGCCCCTGGCCCTGACTGCAAAGAATCCTTATATCGAAGGATGGACCCCACACCGAAGTTGTCCCCACCTCAAATTTGTGCTGCCCTGATAGATGCAACAGAGCCCTACAATCTGACATCAGGAACCTGGACTGCTGAGTTTTCTTTCCCAGGGAAAATGGAAAAAGGGTGTGCCCAGGGGCCCCTGGCCCTGACTGCAAAAAATCCTTAAATCAAAGGATGGACCCCACACCGAAGTTGTCCCCACCTCAAACTTGTGCTGCCCTGATAGACTCAAGGCAGCCCTACAAACTGACATCAGGAACCTGGACTGCTGAGTTTTCTTTCCCAGGGAAAATGGAAAAAGGATGTGCCCAGGGGCCCCTGGCCCTGGGCAGGGACCTCACTGCAAAGAATCCTTATATCGAAGGATGGATTCCACACCGAAGTTGTCCCCAGCTCAAACTTGTGCTGCCCTGATAGACCCAAGGGAGCCCTACAAACTGACATCAGGAACCTGGACTGCTGAGTTTTCTTTCCCAGGGAAAATGGCCAAAGGATGAGCCCGGGCGCCCCTGGCCCTGGGCCCCTGGCCCTGACTGCAAAAAATCCTTATATCGAAGGATGGACCCCACACCGAAGTTGTCCCCACCTCAAATTTGTGCTGCCCTGATAGACCCAAGAGAGCCCTACAATCTGACATCAGGAACCTGGACTGCTGAGTTTTCTTTCCCAGGGAAAATGGAAAAAGGATGTGCCCAGGGGACCCTGGCCCTGACTGCAAAGAATCCTTATATCGAAGGATGGACCCCACACCGAAGTTGTCCCCACCTCAAACTTGTGCTGCCCTGATAGACCCAAGGGAGCCCTACAAACTGACATCAGGAACCTGGACTGCTGAGTTTTCTTTCCCAGGGAAAATGGCCAAAGGATGTGCCCGGGGTCCCCTGGCCCTGACTGCAAAAAATCCTTATATCGAAGGATGGACCCCACACCGAAGTTGTCCCCACCTCAAACTTGTGCTGCCCTGATAGACCCAAGGGAGCCCTACAAACTGACATCAGGAACCTGGACTGCTGAGTTTTCTTTCCCAGGGAAAATGGAAAAAGGATGTGCCAAGGGGCCCCTGGCCCTGACTGCAAAAAATCCTTATATCGAAGGATGGACTCGACACCGAAGTTGTCCCCACCTCAAACTTGTGCTGCCCTGATACACCCAAGGGAGCCCTACAAACTGACATCAGGAACCTGGACTGCTGAGTTTTCTTTCCCAGGGAAAATGGAAAAAGGTTGTGTCAAGGGGCCCCTGGCCCTGACTGCAAAAAATCGTTATATCGAAGGATGGATCCCACACCGAAGTTGTCCCCACCTCAAACTTGTGCTGCCCTGATAGACCCAAGGCAGCCCTACAAACTGACATCAGGAACCTGGACTGCTGAGTTTTCTTTCCCAGGGAAAATGGAAAAAGGATGTGCCCAGGGGCCCCTGGCCCTAGGCAGGGACCTCACTGCAAAAAATCCTTATATCGAAGGATGGATTCCACACCGAAGTTGTCCCCACCTCAAACTTGTGCTGCCCTGATAGACCCAAGGGAGCCCTACAAACTGACATAAGGAACCTGGACTGCTGAGTTTTCTTTCCTAGGGAAAATGGAAAAAGGATGTGCCCAGGGGACCCTGGCCCTGACTGCAAAAAATCCTTATATCGAAGGATGGACCCCACACCGAAGTTGTCCCCACCTCAAACTTGTGCTGCCCTGATACACCCAAGGGAGGCCTACAAACTGACATCAGGAACCTAGACTGCTGAGTTTTCTTTCCCAGGGAAAATGGCCAAAGGATGTGCCCAGGGGCCCCTGGCCCTGGGCCCCTGGCCCTGACTGCAAAAAATCCTTATATCGAAGGATGGACCCCACACTGAAGTTGTCCCCACCTCAAATTTGTGCTGCCCTGATAGACCCAAGAGAGCCCTACAATCTGACATCAGGAACCTGGACTGCTGAGTTTTCTTTCCCAGGGAAAATGGAAAAAGGATGTGCCCAGGGGCCCCTGGCCCTGACTGCAAAAAATCCTTATATCGAAGGATGGACCCCACACCGAAGTTGTCCCCACCTCAAACTTGTGCTGCCCTGATAGACCCAAGGGAGCCCTACAAACTGACATCAGGAACCTGGACTGCTGAGTTTTCTTTCCTGGGGAAAATGGAAAAAGGATGTGCCCAGGGGCCCCTGGCCCTGGGCAGGGCCCTCACTGCAAAAAATCCTTATATCGAAGGATGGACCCCACACCGAAGTTGTCCCCACCTCAAACTTGTGCTGCCCTGATACACCCAAGGGAGCCCTACAAACTGACATCAGGAACCTGGACTGCTGAGTTTTCTTTCCTAGGGAAAATGGAAAAAAGATGTCCCCAGGGGCGCCTGGCCCTGACTGCAAAAAATCCTTATATCGAAGGATGGACCCTACACCGAAGTTGTCTCCACCTCAAACTTTTGCTGCCCTGATACACCCAAGGGAGCCCTACAAACTGACATCAGGAACCTGGACTGCTGAGTTTCCCTTCCCAGGGAAAATGGCCAAAGGATGTGCCCGGGGGCCCCTGGCCCTGACTGCAAAGAATCCTTATATCGAAGGATGGACCCCACACCGAAGTTGTCCCCACCTCAAACTTGTGCTGCCCTGATAGACCCAAGGGAGCCCTACAAACTGACATCAGGAACCTGGACTGCTGAGTTTTCTTTCCCAGGGAAAATGGCCAAAGGATGTGCCCGGGGGCCCCTGGCCCTGACTGCAAAGAATCCTTATATCGAAGGATGGACCCCACACCGAAGTTGTCCCCACCTCAAATTTGTGCTGCCCTGATAGATGCAACAGAGCCCTACAATCTGACATCAGGAACCTGGACTGCTGAGTTTTCTTTCCCAGGGAAAATGGAAAAAGGATGTGCCCAGGGGACCCTGGCCCTGACTGCAAAGAATCCTTATATCGAAGGATGGACCCCACACCGAAGTTGTCCCCACCTCAAACTTGTGCTGCCATGATAGACCCAAGGGAGCCCTACAAACTGACATCAGGAACCTGGACTGCTGAGTTTTCTTTCCCAGGGAAAATGGAAAAAGGTTGTGCCCAGGGGCCCCTGGCCCTGACTGCAAAAAATCGTTATATCGAAGGATGGATCCCACACCGAAGTTGTCCCCACCTCAAACTTGTGCTGCCCTGATAGACCCAAGGCAGCCCTACAAACTGACATCAGGAACCTGGACTGCTGAGTTTTCTTTCCCAGGGAAAATGGAAAAAGGATGTGCCCAGGGGCCCCTGGCCCTAGGCAGGGACCTCACTGCAAAAAATCCTTATATCGAAGGATGGATTCCACACCGAAGTTGTCCCCAGCTCAAACTTTTGCTGCCCTGATAGACCCAAGGGAGCCCTACAAACTGACATCAGGAACCTGGACTGCTGAGTTTTCTTTCCCAGGGAAAATGGCCAAAGGATGTGCCCGGGGGCCCCTGGCCCTGACTGCAAAAAATCCTTATATCGAAGGATGGACCCCACACCGAAGTTGTCCCCACCTCAAACTTGTGCTGCCCTGATAGACCCAAGGGAGCCCTACAAACTGACATCAGGAACCTGGACTGCTGAGTTTTCTTTCCCAGGGAAAATGGCCAAAGGATGTGCCCGGGGGCCCCTGGCCCTGACTGCAAAGAATCCTTATATCGAAGGATGGACCCCACACCGAAGTTGTCCCCACCTCAAATTTGTGCTGCCCTGATAGATGCAACAGAGCCCTACAATCTGACATCAGGAACCTGGACTGCTGAGTTTTCTTTCCCAGGGAAAATGGAAAAAGGGTGTGCCCAGGGGCCCCTGGCCCTGACTGCAAAAAATCCTTAAATCAAAGGATGGACCCCACACCGAAGTTGTCCCCACCTCAAACTTGTGCTGCCCTGATAGACTCAAGGCAGCCCTACAAACTGACATCAGGAACCTGGACTGCTGAGTTTTCTTTCCCAGGGAAAATGGAAAAAGGATGTGCCCAGGGGCCCCTGGCCCTGGGCAGGGACCTCACTGCAAAGAATCCTTATATCGAAGGATGGATTCCACACCGAAGTTGTCCCCAGCTCAAACTTGTGCTGCCCTGATAGACCCAAGGGAGCCCTACAAACTGACATCAGGAACCTGGACTGCTGAGTTTTCTTTCCCAGGGAAAATGGCCAAAGGATGAGCCCGGGCGCCCCTGGCCCTGGGCCCCTGGCCCTGACTGCAAAAAATCCTTATATCGAAGGATGGACCCCACACCGAAGTTGTCCCCACCTCAAATTTGTGCTGCCCTGATAGACCCAAGAGAGCCCTACAATCTGACATCAGGAACCTGGACTGCTGAGTTTTCTTTCCCAGGGAAAATGGAAAAAGGATGTGCCCAGGGGACCCTGGCCCTGACTGCAAAGAATCCTTATATCGAAGGATGGACCCCACACCGAAGTTGTCCCCACCTCAAACTTGTGCTGCCCTGATAGACCCAAGGGAGCCCTACAAACTGACATCAGGAACCTGGACTGCTGAGTTTTCTTTCCCAGGGAAAATGGCCAAAGGATGTGCCCGGGGTCCCCTGGCCCTGACTGCAAAAAATCCTTATATCGAAGGATGGACCCCACACCGAAGTTGTCCCCACCTCAAACTTGTGCTGCCCTGATAGACCCAAGGGAGCCCTACAAACTGACATCAGGAACCTGGACTGCTGAGTTTTCTTTCCCAGGGAAAATGGAAAAAGGATGTGCCAAGGGGCCCCTGGCCCTGACTGCAAAAAATCCTTATATCGAAGGATGGACTCCACACCGAAGTTGTCCCCACCTCAAACTTGTGCTGCCCTGATACACCCAAGGGAGCCCTACAAACTGACATCAGGAACCTGGACTGCTGAGTTTTCTTTCCCAGGGAAAATGGAAAAAGGTTGTGCCCAGGGGCCCCTGGCCCTGACTGCAAAAAATCGTTATATCGAAGGATGGATCCCACACCGAAGTTGTCCCCACCTCAAACTTGTGCTGCCCTGATAGACCCAAGGCAGCCCTACAAACTGACATCAGGAACCTGGACTGCTGAGTTTTCTTTCCCAGGGAAAATGGAAAAAGGATGTGCCCAGGGGCCCCTGGCCCTAGGCAGGGACCTCACTGCAAAAAATCCTTATATCGAAGGATGGATTCCACACCGAAGTTGTCCCCACCTCAAACTTGTGCTGCCCTGATAGACCCAAGGGAGGCCTACAAACTGACATCAGGAACCTAGACTGCTGAGTTTTCTTTCCCAGGGAAAATGGCCAAAGGATGTGCCCAGGGGCCCCTGGCCCTGGGCCCCTGGCCCTGACTGCAAAAAATCCTTATATCGAAGGATGGACCCCACACTGAAGTTGTCCCCACCTCAAACTTGTGCTGCCCTGATAGACCCAAGAGAGCCCTACAAACTGACATCAGGAACCTGGACTGCTGAGTTTTCTTTCCCAGGGAAAATGGAAAAAGGATGTGCCCAGGGGCCCCTGGCCCTGACTGCAAAAAATCCTTATATCGAAGGATGGACCCCACACCGAAGTTGTCCCCACCTCAAACTTGTGCTGCCCTGATACACCCAAGGGAGCCCTACAAACTGACATCAGGAACCTGGACTGCTGAGTTTTCTTTCCCAGGGAAAATGGCCAAAGGATGTGCCCGGGGGCCCCTGGCCCTGACTGCAAAGAATCCTTATATCGAAGGATGGACCCCACACCGAAGTTGTCCCCACCTCAAACTTGTGCTGCCCTGATACACCCAAGGGAGCCCTACAAACTGACATCAGGAACCTGGACTGCTGAGTTTTCTTTCCCAGGGAAAATGGAAAAAGGTTGTGCCCAGGGGCCCCTGGCCCTGACTGCAAAAAATCGTTATATCGAAGGATGGATCCCACACCGAAGTTGTCCCCACCTCAAACTTGTGCTGCCCTGATAGACCCAAGGCAGCCCTACAAACTGACATCAGGAACCTGGACTGCTGAGTTTTCTTTCCCAGGGAAAATGGAAAAAGGATGTGCCCAGGGGCCCCTGGCCCTAGGCAGGGACCTCACTGCAAAAAATCCTTATATCGAAGGATGGATTCCACACCGAAGTTGTCCCCAGCTCAAACTTGTGCTGCCCTGATAGACCCAAGGGAGCCCTACAAACTGACATCAGGAACCTGGACTGCTGAGTTTTCTTTCCTAGGGAAAATGGAAAAAGGATGTGCCCAGGGGACCCTGGCCCTGACTGCAAAGAATCCTTATATCGAAGGATGGACCCCACACCGAAGTTGTCCCCACCTCAAACTTGTGCTGCCCTGATACACCCAAGGGAGGCCTACAAACTGACATCAGGAACCTAGACTGCTGAGTTTTCTTTCCCAGGGAAAATGGCCAAAGGATGTGCCCAGGGGCCCCTGGCCCTGGGCCCCTGGCCCTGACTGCAAAAAATCCTTATATCGAAGGATGGACCCCACACTGAAGTTGTCCCCACCTCAAATTTGTGCTGCCCTGATAGACCCAAGAGAGCCCTACAATCTGACATCAGGAACCTGGACTGCTGAGTTTTCTTTCCCAGGGAAAATGGAAAAAGGATGTGCCCAGGGGCCCCTGGCCCTGACTGCAAAAAATCCTTATATCGAAGGATGGACCCCACACCGAAGTTGTCCCCACCTCAAACTTGTGCTGCCCTGATAGACCCAAGGGAGCCCTACAAACTGACATCAGGAACCTGGACTGCTGAGTTTTCTTTCCCAGGGAAAATGGAAAAAGGATGTGCCCAGGGGCCCCTGGCCCTGGGCAGGGCCCTCACTGCAAAAAATCCTTATATCGAAGGATGGACCCCACACCGAAGTTGTCCCCACCTCAAACTTGTGCTGCCCTGATACACCCAAGGGAGCCCTACAAACTGACATCAGGAACCTGGACTGCTGAGTTTTCTTTCCTAGGGAAAATGGAAAAAAGATGTCCCCAGGGGCGCCTGGCCCTGACTGCAAAAAATCCTTATATCGAAGGATGGACCCTACACCGAAGTTGTCTCCACCTCAAACTTTTGCTGCCCTGATACACCCAAGGGAGCCCTACAAACTGACATCAGGAACCTGGACTGCTGAGTTTCCCTTCCCAGGGAAAATGGCCAAAGGATGTGCCCGGGGGCCCCTGGCCCTGACTGCAAAGAATCCTTATATCGAAGGATGGACCCCACACCGAAGTTGTCCCCACCTCAAACTTGTGCTGCCCTGATAGACCCAAGGGAGCCCTACAAACTGACATCAGGAACCTGGACTGCTGAGTTTTCTTTCCCAGGGAAAATGGAAAAAGGATGTGCCCAGGGGACCCTGGCCCTGACTGCAAAAAATCCTTATATCGAAGGATGGACCCCACACTGAAGTTGTCCCCACCTCAAACTTGTGCTGCCCTGATACACCCAAGGGAGCCCTACAAACTGACATCAGGAACCTGGACTGCTGAGTTTTCTTTCCTAGGGAAAATGGAAAAAAGATGTCCCCAGGGGCGCCTGGCCCTGACTGCAAAAAATCCTTATATCGAAGGATGGACCCCACACCGAAGCTGTCCCCACCTCAAACTTGTGCTGCCCTGACAGACACAAGGGAGCCCTACAAACTGACATCAGGAACCTGGACTGCTGAGTTTTCTTTCCCAGGGAAAATGGCCAAAGGATGTGCCCGGGGGCCCCTGGCCCTGACTGCAAAGAATCCTTATATCGAAGGATGGACCCCACACCGAAGTTGTCCCCACCTCAAACTTGTGCTGCCCTGATACCCCCAAGGGAGCCCTACAATCTGACATCAGGAACCTGGACTGCTGAGTTTTCTTTCCCAGGGAAAATGGAAAAAGGATGTGCCCAGGGGCCCCTGGCCCTGACTGCAAAAAATCCTTAAATCAAAGGATGGACCCCACACCGAAGTTGTCCCCACCTCAAACTTGTGCTGCCCTGATAGACTCAAGGCAGCCCTACAAACTGACATCAGGAACCTGGACTGCTGAGTTTTCTTTCCCAGGGAAAATGGCCAAAGGTTGTGCCCGGGGGCCCCTGGCCCTGGGCAGGGACCTCACTGCAAAGAATCCTTATATCGAAGGATGGATTCCACACCGAAGTTGTCCCCACCTCAAACTTGTGCTGCCCTGATAGACCCAAGGGAGCCCTACAAACTGACATCAGGAACCTGGACTGCTGAGTTTTCTTTCCCAGGGAAAATGGCCAAAGGATGAGCCCGGGCGCCCCTGGCCCTGGGCCCCTGGCCCTGACTGCAAAAAATCCTTATATCGAAGGATGGACCCCACACCGAAGTTGTCCCCACCTCAAATTTGTGCTGCCCTGATACACCCAAGGGAGCCCTACAAACTGACATCAGGAACCTGGACTGCTGAGTTTCCCTTCCCAGGGAAAATGGCCAAAGGATGTGCCCGGGGGCCCCTGGCCCTGACTGCAAAGAATCCTTATATCGAAGGATGGACCCCACACCGAAGTTGTCCCCACCTCAAACTTGTGCTGCCCTGATAGACCCAAGGGAGCCCTACAAACTGACATCAGGAACCTGGACTGCTGAGTTTTCTTTCCCAGGGAAAATGGCCAAAGGATGTGCCCGGGGGCCCCTGGCCCTGACTGCAAAGAATCCTTATATCGAAGGATGGACCCCACACCGAAGTTGTCCCCACCTCAAACTTGTGCTGCCCTGATACACCCAAGGGAGCCCTACAAACTGACATCAGGAACCTGGACTGCTGAGTTTTCTTTCCCAGGGAAAATGGAAAAAGGTTGTGCCCAGGGGCCCCTGGCCCTGACTGCAAAAAATCGTTATATCGAAGGATGGATCCCACACCGAAGTTGTCCCCACCTCAAACTTGTGCTGCCCTGATAGACCCAAGGCAGCCCTACAAACTGACATCAGGAACCTGGACTGCTGAGTTTTCTTTCCCAGGGAAAATGGAAAAAGGATGTGCCCAGGGGCCCCTGGCCCTAGGCAGGGACCTCACTGCAAAAAATCCTTATATCGAAGGATGGATTCCACACCGAAGTTGTCCCCAGCTCAAACTTGTGCTGCCCTGATAGACCCAAGGGAGCCCTACAAACTGACATCAGGAACCTGGACTGCTGAGTTTTCTTTCCTAGGGAAAATGGAAAAAGGATGTGCCCAGGGGACCCTGGCCCTGACTGCAAAGAATCCTTATATCGAAGGATGGACCCCACACCGAAGTTGTCCCCACCTCAAACTTGTGCTGCCCTGATACACCCAAGGGAGGCCTACAAACTGACATCAGGAACCTAGACTGCTGAGTTTTCTTTCCCAGGGAAAATGGCCAAAGGATGTGCCCAGGGGCCCCTGGCCCTGGGCCCCTGGCCCTGACTGCAAAAAATCCTTATATCGAAGGATGGACCCCACACTGAAGTTGTCCCCACCTCAAATTTGTGCTGCCCTGATAGACCCAAGAGAGCCCTACAATCTGACATCAGGAACCTGGACTGCTGAGTTTCCTTTCCCAGGGAAAATGGAAAAAGGATGTGCCCAGGGGCCCCTGGCCCTGACTGCAAAAAATCCTTATATCGAAGGATGGACCCCACACCGAAGTTGTCCCCACCTCAAACTTGTGCTGCCCTGATAGACCCAAGGGAGCCCTACAAACTGACATCAGGAACCTGGACTGCTGAGTTTTCTTTCCCAGGGAAAATGGAAAAAGGATGTGCCCAGGGGCCCCTGGCCCTGGGCAGGGCCCTCACTGCAAAAAATCCTTATATCGAAGGATGGACCCCACACCGAAGTTGTCCCCACCTCAAACTTGTGCTGCCCTGATACACCCAAGGGAGCCCTACAAACTGACATCAGGAACCTGGACTGCTGAGTTTTCTTTCCTAGGGAAAATGGAAAAAAGATGTCCCCAGGGGCGCCTGGCCCTGACTGCAAAAAATCCTTATATCGAAGGATGGACCCTACACCGAAGTTGTCTCCACCTCAAACTTTTGCTGCCCTGATACACCCAAGGGAGCCCTACAAACTGACATCAGGAACCTGGACTGCTGAGTTTCCCTTCCCAGGGAAAATGGCCAAAGGATGTGCCCGGGGGCCCCTGGCCCTGACTGCAAAGAATCCTTATATCGAAGGATGGACCCCACACCGAAGTTGTCCCCACCTCAAACTTGTGCTGCCCTGATAGACCCAAGGGAGCCCTACAAACTGACATCAGGAACCTGGACTGCTGAGTTTTCTTTCCCAGGGAAAATGGAAAAAGGATGTGCCCAGGGGACCCTGGCCCTGACTGCAAAAAATCCTTATATCGAAGGATGGACCCCACACTGAAGTTGTCCCCACCTCAAACTTGTGCTGCCCTGATACACCCAAGGGAGCCCTACAAACTGACATCAGGAACCTGGACTGCTGAGTTTTCTTTCCTAGGGAAAATGGAAAAAAGATGTCCCCAGGGGCGCCTGGCCCTGACTGCAAAAAATCCTTATATCGAAGGATGGACCCCACACCGAAGCTGTCCCCACCTCAAACTTGTGCTGCCCTGACAGACACAAGGGAGCCCTACAAACTGACATCAGGAACCTGGACTGCTGAGTTTTCTTTCCCAGGGAAAATGGCCAAAGGATGTGCCCGGGGGCCCCTGGCCCTGACTGCAAAGAATCCTTATATCGAAGGATGGACCCCACACCGAAGTTGTCCCCACCTCAAACTTGTGCTGCCCTGATACCCCCAAGGGAGCCCTACAAACTGACATCAGGAACCTAGACTGCTGAGTTTTCTTTCCCAGGGAAAATGGAAAAAGGATGTGCCCAGGGGCCCCTGGCCCTGGGCCCCTGGCCCTGACTGCAAAAAATCCTTATATCGAAGGATGGACCCCACACTGAAATTGTCCCCACCTCAAATTTGTGCTGCCCTGATAGACCCAAGAGAGCCCTACAATCTGACATCAGGAACCTGGACGGCTGAGTTTTCTTTCCCAGGGAAAATGGAAAAAGGATGTGCCCAGGGGCCCCTGGCCCTGACTGCAAAAAATCCTTATATCGAAGGATGGACCCCACACCGAAGTTGTCCCCACCTCAAACTTGTGCTGCCCTGATAGACCCAAGGGAGCCCTACAAACTGACATCAGGAACCTGGACTGCTGAGTTTTCTTTCCCAGGGAAAATGGCCAAAGGATGTGCCCGGGGGCCCCTGGCCCTGACTGCAAAGAATCCTTATATCGAAGGATGGACCCCACACCGAAGTTGTCCCCACCTCAAATTTGTGCTGCCCTGATAGATGCAACAGAGCCCTACAATCTGACATCAGGAACCTGGACTGCTGAGTTTTCTTTCCCAGGGAAAATGGAAAAAGGATGTGCCCAGGGGCCCCTGGCCCTGACTGCAAAAAATCCTTAAATCAAAGGATGGACCCCACACCGAAGTTGTCCCCACCTCAAACTTGTGCTGCCCTGATAGACTCAAGGCAGCCCTACAAACTGACATCAGGAACCTGGACTGCTGAGTTTTCTTTCCCAGGGAAAATGGCCAAAGGTTGTGCCCGGGGGCCCCTGGCCCTGGGCAGGGACCTCACTGCAAAGAATCCTTATATCGAAGGATGGATTCCACACCGAAGTTGTCCCCACCTCAAACTTGTGCTGCCCTGATAGACCCAAGGGAGCCCTACAAACTGACATCAGGAACCTGGACTGCTGAGTTTTCTTTCCCAGGGAAAATGGCCAAAGGATGAGCCCGGGCGCCCCTGGCCCTGGGCCCCTGGCCCTGACTGCAAAAAATCCTTATATCGAAGGATGGACCCCACACTGAAGTTGTCCCCACCTCAAATTTGTGCTGCCCTGATAGACCCAAGAGAGCCCTACAATCTGACATCAGGAACCTGGACTGCTGAGTTTTCTTTCCCAGGGAAAATGGAAAAAGGATGTGCCCAGGGGACCCTGGCCCTGACTGCAAAGAATATTTATATCGAAGGATGGACCCCACACCGAAGTTGTCCCCACCTCAAACTTGTGCTGCCATGATAGACCCAAGGGAGCCCTACAAACTGACATCAGGAACCTGGACTGCTGAGTTTTCTTTCCCAGGGAAAATGGAAAAAGGATGTGCCCAGGGGCCCCTGGCCCTGACTGCAAAAAAATCCTTATATCGAAGGATGGACTCCACACCGAAGTTGTCCCCACCTCAAACTTGTGCTGCCCTGATACACCCAAGGGAGCCCTACAAACTGACATCAGGAACCTGGACTGCTGAGTTTTCTTTCCCAGGGAAAATGGAAAAAGTTTGTGCCCAGGGGCCCCTGGCCCTGACTGCAAAAAATCGTTATATCGAAGGATGGACCCCACACCGAAGTTGTCCCCACCTCAAACTTGTGCTGCCCTGATAGACCCAAGGGAGCCCTACAAACTGACATCAGGAACCTGGACTGCTGAGTTTTCTTTCCCAGGGAAAATGGCCAAAGGATATGCCCGGTGGCCCCTGGCCCTGACTGCAAAAAATCCTTATATCGAAGGATGGACCCCACACCGAAGTTGTCCCCACCTCAAACTTGTGCTGCCCTGATACACCCAAGGGAGCCCTACAAACTGACATCAGGAACCTGGACTGCTGAGTTTTCTTTCCCAGGGAAAATGGCCAAAGGATGTGCCCGGGGGCCCCTGGCCCTGACTGCAAAAAATCCTTATATCGAAGGATGGAGCCCACACCGAAGTTGTCCCCACCTCAAACTTGTGCTGCCCTGATACACCCAAGGGAGCCCTACAAACTGACATCAGGAACCTGGACTGCTGAGTTTTCTTTCCCAGGGAAAATGGAAAAAGGTTGTGCCCAGGGGCCCCTGGCCCTGACTGCAAAAAATCGTTATATCGAAGGATGGATCCCACACCGAAGTTGTCCCCAGCTCAAACTTGTGCTGCCCTGATAGACCCAAGGCAGACCTACAAACTGACATCAGGAACCTGGACTGCTGAGTTTTCTTTCCCAGGGAAAATGGAAAAAGGATGTGCCCAGGGGCCCCTGGCCCTAGGCAGGGACCTCACTGCAAAGAATCCTTATATCGAAGGATGGATTCCACACCGAAGTTGTCCCCACCTCAAACTTGTGCTGCCCTGATAGACCCAAGGGAGCCCTACAAACTGACATAAGGAACCTGGACTGCTGAGTTTTCTTTCCTAGGGAAAATGGAAAAAGGATGTGCCCAGGGGACCCTGGCCCTGACTGCAAAGAATCCTTATATCGAAGGATGGACCCCACACCGAAGTTGTCCCCACCTCAAACTTGTGCTGCCCTGATACACCCAAGGGAGGCCTACAAACTGACATCAGGAACCTAGACTGCTGAGTTTTCTTTCCCAGGGAAAATGGCCAAAGGATGTGCCCAGGGGCCCCTGGCCCTGGGCCCCTGGCCCTGACTGCAAAAAATCCTTATATCGAAGGATGGACCCCACACTGAAGTTGTCCCCACCTCAAATTTGTGCTGCCCTGATAGACCCAAGAGAGCCCTACAAACTGACATCAGGAACCTGGACTGCTGAGTTTTCTTTCCCAGGGAAAATGGAAAAAGGATGTGCCCAGGGGCCCCTGGCCCTGACTGCAAAAAATCCTTATATCGAAGGATGGACCCCACACCGAAGTTGTCCCCACCTCAAACTTGTGCTGCCCTGATAGACCCAAGGGAGCCCTACAAACTGACATCAGGAACCTGGACTGCTGAGTTTTCTTTCCCAGGGAAAATGGCCAAAGGATGTGCCCGGGGGCCCCTGGCCCTGACTGCAAAGAATCCTTATATCGAAGGATGGACCCCACACCGAAGTTGTCCCCATCTCAAACTTGTGCTGCCCTGATACACCCAAGGGAGCCCTACAAACTGACATCAGGAACCTGGACTGCTGAGTTTTCTTTCCCAGGGAAAATGGAAAAAGGTTGTGCCCAGGGGCCCCTGGCCCTGACTGCAAAAAATCGTTATATCGAAGGATGGATCCCACACCGAAGTTGTCCCCACCTCAAACTTGTGCTGCCCTGATAGACCCAAGGCAGCCCTACAAACTGACATCAGGAACCTGGACTGCTGAGTTTTCTTTCCCAGGGAAAATGGAAAAAGGATGTGCCCAGGGGCCCCTGGCCCTAGGCAGGGACCTCACTGCAAAAAATCCTTATATCGAAGGATGGATTCCACACCGAAGTTGTCCCCAGCTCAAACTTGTGCTGCCCTGATAGACCCAAGGGAGCCCTACAAACTGACATCAGGAACCTGGACTGCTGAGTTTTCTTTCCTAGGGAAAATGGAAAAAGGATGTGCCCAGGGGACCCTGGCCCTGACTGCAAAGAATCCTTATATCGAAGGATGGACCCCACACCGAAGTTGTCCCCACCTCAAACTTGTGCTGCCCTGATACACCCAAGGGAGGCCTACAAACTGACATCAGGAACCTAGACTGCTGAGTTTTCTTTCCCAGGGAAAATGGCCAAAGGATGTGCCCAGGGGCCCCTGGCTCTGGGCCCCTGGCCCTGACTGCAAAAAATCCTTATATCGAAGGATGGACCCCACACTGAAGTTGTCCCCACCTCAAATTTGTGCTGCCCTGATAGACCCAAGAGAGCCCTACAATCTGACATCAGGAACCTGGACTGCTGAGTTTTCTTTCCCAGGGAAAATGGAAAAAGGATGTGCCCAGGGGCCCCTGGCCCTGACTGCAAAGAATCCTTATATCGAAGGATGGACCCCACACCGAAGTTGTCCCCACCTCAAACTTGTGCTGCCCTGATAGACCCAAGGGAGCCCTACAAACTGACATCAGGAACCTGGACTGCTGAGTTTTCTTTCCCAGGGAAAATGGAAAAAGGATGTGCCCAGGGGCCCCTGGCCCTGGGCAGGGCCCTCACTGCAAAAAATCCTTATATCGAAGGATGGACCCCACACCGAAGTTGTCCCCACCTCAAACTTGTGCTGCCCTGATACACCCAAGGGAGCCCTACAAACTGACATCAGGAACCTGGACTGCTGAGTTTTCTTTCCTAGGGAAAATGGAAAAAAGATGTCCCCAGGGGCGCCTGGCCCTGACTGCAAAAAATCCTTATATCGAAGGATGGACCCTACACCGAAGTTGTCTCCACCTCAAACTTTTGCTGCCCTGATACACCCAAGGGAGCCCTACAAACTGACATCAGGAACCTGGACTGCTGAGTTTCCCTTCCCAGGGAAAATGGCCAAAGGATGTGCCCGGGGGCCCCTGGCCCTGACTGCAAAGAATCCTTATATCGAAGGATGGACCCCACACCGAAGTTGTCCCCACCTCAAACTTGTGCTGCCCTGATAGACCCAAGGGAGCCCTACAAACTGACATCAGGAACCTGGACTGCTGAGTTTTCTTTCCCAGGGAAAATGGAAAAAGGATGTGCCCAGGGGACCCTGGCCCTGACTGCAAAAAATCCTTATATCGAAGGATGGACCCCACACTGAAGTTGTCCCCACCTCAAACTTGTGCTGCCCTGATACACCCAAGGGAGCCCTACAAACTGACATCAGGAACCTGGACTGCTGAGTTTTCTTTCCTAGGGAAAATGGAAAAAAGATGTCCCCAGGGGCGCCTGGCCCTGACTGCAAAAAATCCTTATATCGAAGGATGGACCCCACACCGAAGCTGTCCCCACCTCAAACTTGTGCTGCCCTGACAGACACAAGGGAGCCCTACAAACTGACATCAGGAACCTGGACTGCTGAGTTTTCTTTCCCAGGGAAAATGGCCAAAGGATGTGCCCGGGGGCCCCTGGCCCTGACTGCAAAGAATCCTTATATCGAAGGATGGACCCCACACCGAAGTTGTCCCCACCTCAAACTTGTGCTGCCCTGATACCCCCAAGGGAGCCCTACAAACTGACATCAGGAACCTAGACTGCTGAGTTTTCTTTCCCAGGGAAAATGGAAAAAGGATGTGCCCAGGGGCCCCTGGCCCTGGGCCCCTGGCCCTGACTGCAAAAAATCCTTATATCGAAGGATGGACCCCACACTGAAATTGTCCCCACCTCAAATTTGTGCTGCCCTGATAGACCCAAGAGAGCCCTACAATCTGACATCAGGAACCTGGACGGCTGAGTTTTCTTTCCCAGGGAAAATGGAAAAAGGATGTGCCCAGGGGCCCCTGGCCCTGACTGCAAAAAATCCTTATATCGAAGGATGGACCCCACACCGAAGTTGTCCCCACCTCAAACTTGTGCTGCCCTGATAGACCCAAGGGAGCCCTACAAACTGACATCAGGAACCTGGACTGCTGAGTTTTCTTTCCCAGGGAAAATGGCCAAAGGATGTGCCCGGGGGCCCCTGGCCCTGACTGCAAAGAATCCTTATATCGAAGGATGGACCCCACACCGAAGTTGTCCCCACCTCAAATTTGTGCTGCCCTGATAGATGCAACAGAGCCCTACAATCTGACATCAGGAACCTGGACTGCTGAGTTTTCTTTCCCAGGGAAAATGGAAAAAGGATGTGCCCAGGGGCCCCTGGCCCTGACTGCAAAAAATCCTTAAATCAAAGGATGGACCCCACACCGAAGTTGTCCCCACCTCAAACTTGTGCTGCCCTGATAGACTCAAGGCAGCCCTACAAACTGACATCAGGAACCTGGACTGCTGAGTTTTCTTTCCCAGGGAAAATGGCCAAAGGTTGTGCCCGGGGGCCCCTGGCCCTGGGCAGGGACCTCACTGCAAAGAATCCTTATATCGAAGGATGGATTCCACACCGAAGTTGTCCCCACCTCAAACTTGTGCTGCCCTGATAGACCCAAGGGAGCCCTACAAACTGACATCAGGAACCTGGACTGCTGAGTTTTCTTTCCCAGGGAAAATGGCCAAAGGATGAGCCCGGGCGCCCCTGGCCCTGGGCCCCTGGCCCTGACTGCAAAAAATCCTTATATCGAAGGATGGACCCCACACTGAAGTTGTCCCCACCTCAAATTTGTGCTGCCCTGATAGACCCAAGAGAGCCCTACAATCTGACATCAGGAACCTGGACTGCTGAGTTTTCTTTCCCAGGGAAAATGGAAAAAGGATGTGCCCAGGGGACCCTGGCCCTGACTGCAAAGAATATTTATATCGAAGGATGGACCCCACACCGAAGTTGTCCCCACCTCAAACTTGTGCTGCCATGATAGACCCAAGGGAGCCCTACAAACTGACATCAGGAACCTGGACTGCTGAGTTTTCTTTCCCAGGGAAAATGGAAAAAGGATGTGCCCAGGGGCCCCTGGCCCTGACTGCAAAAAAATCCTTATATCGAAGGATGGACTCCACACCGAAGTTGTCCCCAGCTCAAACTTGTGCTGCCCTGATAGACCCAAGGGAGCCCTACAAACTGACATCAGGAACCTGGACTGCTGAGTTTTCTTTCCCAGGGAAAATGGAAAAGGATGTGCCCAGGGGCCCCTGGCCCTGACTGCAAAAAAATCCTTATATCGAAGGATGGACTCCACACCGAAGTTGTCCCCACCTCAAACTTGTGCTGCCCTGATACACCCAAGGGAGCCCTACAAACTGACATCAGGAACCTGGACTGCTGAGTTTTCTTTCCCAGGGAAAATGGAAAAAGTTTGTGCCCAGGGGCCCCTGGCCCTGACTGCAAAAAATCGTTATATCGAAGGATGGACCCCACACCGAAGTTGTCCCCACCTCAAACTTGTGCTGCCCTGATAGACCCAAGGGAGCCCTACAAACTGACATCAGGAACCTGGACTGCTGAGTTTTCTTTCCCAGGGAAAATGGCCAAAGGATATGCCCGGTGGCCCCTGGCCCTGACTGCAAAAAATCCTTATATCGAAGGATGGACCCCACACCGAAGTTGTCCCCACCTCAAACTTGTGCTGCCCTGATACACCCAAGGGAGCCCTAAAAACTGACATCAGGAACCTGGACTGCTGAGTTTTCTTTCCCAGGGAAAATGGCCAAAGGATGTGCCCGGGGGCCCCTGGCCCTGACTGCAAAAAATCCTTATATCGAAGGATGGAGCCCACACCGAAGTTGTCCCCACCTCAAACTTGTGCTGCCCTGATACACCCAAGGGAGCCCTACAAACTGACATCAGGAACCTAGACTGCTGAGTTTTCTTTCCCAGGGAAAATGGAAAAAGGATGTGCCCAGGGGCCCCTGGCCCTGACTGCAAAAAATCCTTATATCGAAGGATGGAGCCCAGACCAAAGTTGTCCCCACCTGAAACTTGTGCTGCCCTGATAGACCCAAGGGAGCCCTACAAACTGACATCAGGAACCTGGACTGCTGAGTTTTCTTTCCCAGGGAAAATGGAAAAAGGATGTGCCAAGGGGCCCCTGGCCCTGGGCAGGGCCCTCACTGCAAAAAATCCTTATATCGAAGGATGGACCCCACACCGAAGTTGTCCCCACCTCAAACTTGTGCTGCCCTGATACACCCAAGGGAGCCCTACAAACTGACATCAGGAACCTGGACTGCTGAGTTTTCTTTCCCAGGGAAAATGGCCAAAGGATGTGCCCGGGGGCCCCTGGCCCTGACTGCAAAAAATCCTTATATCGAAGGATGGACCCCACACCGAAGTTGTCCCCACCTCAAACTTGTGCTGCCCTGATACACCCAAGGGAGCCCTACAAACTGACATCAGGAACCTGGACTGCTGAGTTTTCTTTCCCAGGGAAAATGGCCAAAGGATGTGCCCGGGGGCCCCTGGCCCTGACTGCAAAGAATCCTTATATCGAAGGATGGACCCCACACCGAAGTTGTCCCCACCTCAAATTTGTGCTGCCCTGATAGATGCAACAGAGCCCTACAATCTGACATCAGGAACCTGGACTGCTGAGTTTTCTTTCCCAGGGAAAATGGAAAAAGGATGTGCCCAGGGGCCCCTGGCCCTGACTGCAAAAAATCCTTATATCGAAGGATGGACCCCACACCGAAGTTGTCCCCACCTCAAACTTGTGCTGCCCTGATAGACTCAAGGCAGCCCTACAAACTGACATCAGGAACCTGGACTGCTGAGTTTTCTTTCCCAGGGAAAATGGAAAAAGGATGTGCCCAGGGGCCCCTGGCCCCGGGCAGGGACCTCACTGCAAAGAATCCTTATATCGAAGGATGGATTCCACACCGAAGTTGTCCCCACCTCAAACTTGTGCTGCCCTGATAGACCCAAGGGAGCCCTACAAACTGACATCAGGAACCTGGACTGCTGAGTTTTCTTTCCCAGGGAAAATGGCCAAAGGATGAGCCCGGGCGCCCCTGGCCCTGGGCCCCTGGCCCTGACTGCAAAAAATCCTTATATCGAAGGATGGACCCCACACCGAAGTTGTCCCCACCTCAAATTTGTGCTGCCCTGATACACCCAAGGGAGCCCTACAAACTGACATCAGGAACCTGGACTGCTGAGTTTCCCTTCCCAGGGAAAATGGCCAAAGGATGTGCCCGGGGGCCCCTGGCCCTGACTGCAAAGAATCCTTATATCGAAGGATGGACCCCACACCGAAGTTGTCCCCACCTCAAACTTGTGCTGCCCTGATAGACCCAAGGGAGCCCTACAAACTGACATCAGGAACCTGGACTGCTGAGTTTTCTTTCCCAGGGAAAATGGCCAAAGGATGTGCCCGGGGGCCCCTGGCCCTGACTGCAAAGAATCCTTATATCGAAGGATGGACCCCACACCGAAGTTGTCCCCACCTCAAACTTGTGCTGCCCTGATACACCCAAGGGAGCCCTACAAACTGACATCAGGAACCTGGACTGCTGAGTTTTCTTTCCCAGGGAAAATGGAAAAAGGTTGTGCCCAGGGGCCCCTGGCCCTGACTGCAAAAAATCGTTATATCGAAGGATGGATCCCACACCGAAGTTGTCCCCAGCTCAAACTTGTGCTGCCCTGATAGACCCAAGGCAGCCCTACAAACTGACATCAGGAACCTGGACTGCTGAGTTTTCTTTCCCAGGGAAAATGGAAAAAGGATGTGCTCAGGGGCCCCTGGCCCTGGGCAGGGCCCTGACTGCAAAAAATCCTTATATCGAAGGATGGACCCCACACCGAAGTTGTCCCCACCTCAAACTTGTGCTGCCCTGATACACCCAAGGGAGCCCTACAAACTGACATCAGGAACCTGGACTGCTGAGTTTTCTTTCCTAGGGAAAATGGAAAAAAGATGTCCCCAGGGGCGCCTGGCCCTGACTGCAAAAAATCCTTATATCGAAGGATGGACCCTACACCGAAGTTGTCTCCACCTCAAACTTTTGCTGCCCTGATACACCCAAGGGAGCCCTACAAACTGACATCAGGAACCTGGACTGCTGAGTTTCCCTTCCCAGGGAAAATGGCCAAAGGATGTGCCCGGGGGCCCCTGGCCCTGACTGCAAAGAATCCTTATATCGAAGGATGGACCCCACACCGAAGTTGTCCCCACCTCAAACTTGTGCTGCCCTGATAGACCCAAGGGAGCCCTACAAACTGACATCAGGAACCTGGACTGCTGAGTTTTCTTTCCCAGGGAAAATGGAAAAAGGATGTGCCCAGGGGACCCTGGCCCTGACTGCAAAAAATCCTTATATCGAAGGATGGACCCCACACTGAAGTTGTCCCCACCTCAAACTTGTGCTGCCCTGATACACCCAAGGGAGCCCTACAAACTGACATCAGGAACCTGGACTGCTGAGTTTTCTTTCCTAGGGAAAATGGAAAAAAGATGTCCCCAGGGGCGCCTGGCCCTGACTGCAAAAAATCCTTATATCGAAGGATGGACCCCACACCGAAGCTGTCCCCACCTCAAACTTGTGCTGCCCTGACAGACACAAGGGAGCCCTACAAACTGACATCAGGAACCTGGACTGCTGAGTTTTCTTTCCCAGGGAAAATGGCCAAAGGATGTGCCCGGGGGCCCCTGGCCCTGACTGCAAAGAATCCTTATATCGAAGGATGGACCCCACACCGAAGTTGTCCCCACCTCAAACTTGTGCTGCCCTGATACCCCCAAGGGAGCCCTACAAACTGACATCAGGAACCTAGACTGCTGAGTTTTCTTTCCCAGGGAAAATGGAAAAAGGATGTGCCCAGGGGCCCCTGGCCCTGGGCCCCTGGCCCTGACTGCAAAAAATCCTTATATCGAAGGATGGACCCCACACTGAAATTGTCCCCACCTCAAATTTGTGCTGCCCTGATAGACCGAAGAGAGCCCTACAATCTGACATCAGGAACCTGGACGGCTGAGTTTTCTTTCCCAGGGAAAATGGAAAAAGGATGTGCCCAGGGGCCCCTGGCCCTGACTGCAAAAAATCCTTATATCGAAGGATGGACCCCACACCGAAGTTGTCCCCACCTCAAACTTGTGCTGCCCTGATAGACCCAAGGGAGCCCTACAAACTGACATCAGGAACCTGGACTGCTGAGTTTTCTTTCCCAGGGAAAATGGCCAAAGGATGTGCCCGGGGGCCCCTGGCCCTGACTGCAAAGAATCCTTATATCGAAGGATGGACCCCACACCGAAGTTGTCCCCACCTCAAATTTGTGCTGCCCTGATAGATGCAACAGAGCCCTACAATCTGACATCAGGAACCTGGACTGCTGAGTTTTCTTTCCCAGGGAAAATGGAAAAAGGATGTGCCCAGGGGCCCCTGGCCCTGACTGCAAAAAATCCTTAAATCAAAGGATGGACCCCACACCGAAGTTGTCCCCACCTCAAACTTGTGCTGCCCTGATAGACTCAAGGCAGCCCTACAAACTGACATCAGGAACCTGGACTGCTGAGTTTTCTTTCCCAGGGAAAATGGCCAAAGGTTGTGCCCGGGGGCCCCTGGCCCTGGGCAGGGACCTCACTGCAAAGAATCCTTATATCGAAGGATGGATTCCACACCGAAGTTGTCCCCACCTCAAACTTGTGCTGCCCTGATAGACCCAAGGGAGCCCTACAAACTGACATCAGGAACCTGGACTGCTGAGTTTTCTTTCCCAGGGAAAATGGCCAAAGGATGAGCCCGGGCGCCCCTGGCCCTGGGCCCCTGGCCCTGACTGCAAAAAATCCTTATATCGAAGGATGGACCCCACACCGAAGTTGTCCCCACCTCAAATTTGTGCTGCCCTGATACACCCAAGGGAGCCCTACAAACTGACATCAGGAACCTGGACTGCTGAGTTTCCCTTCCCAGGGAAAATGGCCAAAGGATGTGCCCGGGGGCCCCTGGCCCTGACTGCAAAGAATCCTTATATCGAAGGATGGACCCCACACCGAAGTTGTCCCCACCTCAAACTTGTGCTGCCCTGATAGACCCAAGGGAGCCCTACAAACTGACATCAGGAACCTGGACTGCTGAGTTTTCTTTCCCAGGGAAAATGGCCAAAGGATGTGCCCGGGGGCCCCTGGCCCTGACTGCAAAGAATCCTTATATCGAAGGATGGACCCCACACCGAAGTTGTCCCCACCTCAAACTTGTGCTGCCCTGATACACCCAAGGGAGCCCTACAAACTGACATCAGGAACCTGGACTGCTGAGTTTTCTTTCCCAGGGAAAATGGAAAAAGGTTGTGCCCAGGGGCCCCTGGCCCTGACTGCAAAAAATCGTTATATCGAAGGATGGATCCCACACCGAAGTTGTCCCCACCTCAAACTTGTGCTGCCCTGATAGACCCAAGGCAGCCCTACAAACTGACATCAGGAACCTGGACTGCTGAGTTTTCTTTCCCAGGGAAAATGGAAAAAGGATGTGCCCAGGGGCCCCTGGCCCTAGGCAGGGACCTCACTGCAAAAAATCCTTATATCGAAGGATGGATTCCACACCGAAGTTGTCCCCAGCTCAAACTTGTGCTGCCCTGATAGACCCAAGGGAGCCCTACAAACTGACATCAGGAACCTGGACTGCTGAGTTTTCTTTCCTAGGGAAAATGGAAAAAGGATGTGCCCAGGGGACCCTGGCCCTGACTGCAAAGAATCCTTATATCGAAGGATGGACCCCACACCGAAGTTGTCCCCACCTCAAACTTGTGCTGCCCTGATACACCCAAGGGAGGCCTACAAACTGACATCAGGAACCTAGACTGCTGAGTTTTCTTTCCCAGGGAAAATGGCCAAAGGATGTGCCCAGGGGCCCCTGGCCCTGGGCCCCTGGCCCTGACTGCAAAAAATCCTTATATCGAAGGATGGACCCCACACTGAAGTTGTCCCCACCTCAAATTTGTGCTGCCCTGATAGACCCAAGAGAGCCCTACAATCTGACATCAGGAACCTGGACTGCTGAGTTTCCTTTCCCAGGGAAAATGGAAAAAGGATGTGCCCAGGGGACCCTGGCCCTGACTGCAAAGAATATTTATATCGAAGGATGGACCCCACACCGAAGTTGTCCCCACCTCAAACTTGTGCTGCCATGATAGACCCAAGGGAGCCCTACAAACTGACATCAGGAACCTGGACTGCTGAGTTTTCTTTCCCAGGGAAAATGGAAAAAGGATGTGCCCAGGGGCCCCTGGCCCTGACTGCAAAAAAATCCTTATATCGAAGGATGGACTCCACACCGAAGTTGTCCCCAGCTCAAACTTGTGCTGCCCTGATAGACCCAAGGGAGCCCTACAAACTGACATCAGGAACCTGGACTGCTGAGTTTTCTTTCCCAGGGAAAATGGAAAAGGATGTGCCCAGGGGCCCCTGGCCCTGACTGCAAAAAAATCCTTATATCGAAGGATGGACTCCACACCGAAGTTGTCCCCACCTCAAACTTGTGCTGCCCTGATACACCCAAGGGAGCCCTACAAACTGACATCAGGAACCTGGACTGCTGAGTTTTCTTTCCCAGGGAAAATGGAAAAAGTTTGAGCCCAGGGGCCCCTGGCCCTGACTGCAAAAAATCGTTATATCGAAGGATGGACCCCACACCGAAGTTGTCCCCACCTCAAACTTGTGCTGCCCTGATAGACCCAAGGGAGCCCTACAAACTGACATCAGGAACCTGGACTGCTGAGTTTTCTTTCCCAGGGAAAATGGCCAAAGGATATGCCCGGTGGCCCCTGGCCCTGACTGCAAAAAATCCTTATATCGAAGGATGGACCCCACACCGAAGTTGTCCCCACCTCAAACTTGTGCTGCCCTGATACACCCAAGGGAGCCCTACAAACTGACATCAGGAACCTGGACTGCTGAGTTTTCTTTCCCAGGGAAAATGGCCAAAGGATGTGCCCGGGGGCCCCTGGCCCTGACTGCAAAAAATCCTTATATCGAAGGATGGAGCCCACACCGAAGTTGTCCCCACCTCAAACTTGTGCTGCCCTGATACACCCAAGGGAGCCCTACAAACTGACATCAGGAACCTAGACTGCTGAGTTTTCTTTCCCAGGGAAAATGGAAAAAGGATGTGCCCAGGGGCCCCTGGCCCTGGGCAGGGCCCTCACTGCAAAAAATCCTTATATCGAAGGATGGACCCCACACCGAAGTTGTCCCCACCTCAAACTTGTGCTGCCCTGATACACCCAAGGGAGCCCTACAAACTGACATCAGGAACCTGGACTGCTGAGTTTTCTTTCCCAGGGAAAATGGCCAAAGGATGTGCCCGGGGGCCCCTGGCCCTGACTGCAAAGAATCCTTATATCGAAGGATGGACCCCACACCGAAGTTGTCCCCACCTCAAATTTGTGCTGCCCTGATAGATGCAACAGAGCCCTACAATCTGACATCAGGAACCTGGACTGCTGAGTTTTCTTTCCCAGGGAAAATGGAAAAAGGATGTGCCCAGGGGCCCCTGGCCCTAGGCAGGGACCTCACTGCAAAAAATCCTTATATCGAAGGATGGATTCCACACC
The DNA here is from genome assembly GCF_046129695.1 of Lonchura striata. Classification (NCBI taxonomy): domain Eukaryota; kingdom Metazoa; phylum Chordata; class Aves; order Passeriformes; family Estrildidae; genus Lonchura; species Lonchura striata. The sequence continues at coordinate 390,567 of NC_134639.1, read as the reverse complement.
GAAGTTGTCCCCAGCTCAAACTTGTGCTGCCCTGATAGACCCAAGGGAGCCCTACAAACTGACATCAGGAACCTGGACTGCTGAGTTTTCTTTCCTAGGGAAAATGGAAAAAGGATGTGCCCAGGGGACCCTGGCCCTGACTGCAAAGAATCCTTATATCGAAGGATGGACCCCACACCGAAGTTGTCCCCACCTCAAACTTGTGCTGCCCTGATACACCCAAGGGAGGCCTACAAACTGACATCAGGAACCTAGACTGCTGAGTTTTCTTTCCCAGGGAAAATGGCCAAAGGATGTGCCCAGGGGCCCCTGGCCCTGGGCCCCTGGCCCTGACTGCAAAAAATCCTTATATCGAAGGATGGACCCCACACTGAAGTTGTCCCCACCTCAAATTTGTGCTGCCCTGATAGACCCAAGAGAGCCCTACAATCTGACATCAGGAACCTGGACTGCTGAGTTTTCTTTCCCAGGGAAAATGGAAAAAGGATGTGCCCAGGGGCCCCTGGCCCTGACTGCAAAAAATCCTTATATCGAAGGATGGACCCCACACCGAAGTTGTCCCCACCTCAAACTTGTGCTGCCCTGATAGACCCAAGGGAGCCCTACAAACTGACATCAGGAACCTGGACTGCTGAGTTTTCTTTCCTAGGGAAAATGGAAAAAAGATGTCCCCAGGGGCGCCTGGCCCTGACTGCAAAAAATCCTTATATCGAAGGATGGACCCTACACCGAAGTTGTCTCCACCTCAAACTTTTGCTGCCCTGATACACCCAAGGGAGCCCTACAAACTGACATCAGGAACCTGGACTGCTGAGTTTCCCTTCCCAGGGAAAATGGGCAAAGGATGTGCCCGGGGGCCCCTGGCCCTGACTGCAAAGAATCCTTATATCGAAGGATGGACCCCACACCGAAGTTGTCCCCACCTCAAACTTGTGCTGCCCTGATAGACCCAAGGGAGCCCTACAAACTGACATCAGGAACCTGGACTGCTGAGTTTTCTTTCCCAGGGAAAATGGAAAAAGGATGTGCCCAGGGGACCCTGGCCCTGACTGCAAAAAATCCTTATATCGAAGGATGGACCCCACACTGAAGTTGTCCCCACCTCAAACTTGTGCTGCCCTGATACACCCAAGGGAGCCCTACAAACTGACATCAGGAACCTGGACTGCTGAGTTTTCTTTCCTAGGGAAAATGGAAAAAAGATGTCCCCAGGGGCGCCTGGCCCTGACTGCAAAAAATCCTTATATCGAAGGATGGACCCCACACCGAAGCTGTCCCCACCTCAAACTTGTGCTGCCCTGACAGACACAAGGGAGCCCTACAAACTGACATCAGGAACCTGGACTGCTGAGTTTTCTTTCCCAGGGAAAATGGCCAAAGGATGTGCCCGGGGGCCCCTGGCCCTGACTGCAAAGAATCCTTATATCGAAGGATGGACCCCACACCGAAGTTGTCCCCACCTCAAACTTGTGCTGCCCTGATACCCCCAAGGGAGCCCTACAAACTGACATCAGGAACCTAGACTGCTGAGTTTTCTTTCCCAGGGAAAATGGAAAAAGGATGTGCCCAGGGGCCCCTGGCCCTGACTGCAAAAAATCCTTATATCGAAGGATGGACCCCACACTGAAATTGTCCCCACCTCAAATTTGTGCTGCCCTGATAGACCGAAGAGAGCCCTACAATCTGACATCAGGAACCTGGACGGCTGAGTTTTCTTTCCCAGGGAAAATGGAAAAAGGATGTGCCCAGGGGCCCCTGGCCCTGACTGCAAAAAATCCTTATATCGAAGGATGGACCCCACACCGAAGTTGTCCCCACCTCAAACTTGTGCTGCCCTGATAGACCCAAGGGAGCCCTACAAACTGACATCAGGAACCTGGACTGCTGAGTTTTCTTTCCCAGGGAAAATGGCCAAAGGATGTGCCCGGGGGCCCCTGGCCCTGACTGCAAAGAATCCTTATATCGAAGGATGGACCCCACACCGAAGTTGTCCCCACCTCAAATTTGTGCTGCCCTGATAGATGCAACAGAGCCCTACAATCTGACATCAGGAACCTGGACTGCTGAGTTTTCTTTCCCAGGGAAAATGGAAAAAGGATGTGCCCAGGGGCCCCTGGCCCTGACTGCAAAAAATCCTTAAATCAAAGGATGGACCCCACACCGAAGTTGTCCCCACCTCAAACTTGTGCTGCCCTGATAGACTCAAGGCAGCCCTACAAACTGACATCAGGAACCTGGACTGCTGAGTTTTCTTTCCCAGGGAAAATGGCCAAAGGTTGTGCCCGGGGGCCCCTGGCCCTGGGCAGGGACCTCACTGCAAAGAATCCTTATATCGAAGGATGGATTCCACACCGAAGTTGTCCCCACCTCAAACTTGTGCTGCCCTGATAGACCCAAGGGAGCCCTACAAACTGACATCAGGAACCTGGACTGCTGAGTTTTCTTTCCCAGGGAAAATGGCCAAAGGATGAGCCCGGGCGCCCCTGGCCCTGGGCCCCTGGCCCTGACTGCAAAAAATCCTTATATCGAAGGATGGACCCCACACCGAAGTTGTCCCCACCTCAAATTTGTGCTGCCCTGATACACCCAAGGGAGCCCTACAAACTGACATCAGGAACCTGGACTGCTGAGTTTCCCTTCCCAGGGAAAATGGCCAAAGGATGTGCCCGGGGGCCCCTGGCCCTGACTGCAAAGAATCCTTATATCGAAGGATGGACCCCACACCGAAGTTGTCCCCACCTCAAACTTGTGCTGCCCTGATAGACCCAAGGGAGCCCTACAAACTGACATCAGGAACCTGGACTGCTGAGTTTTCTTTCCCAGGGAAAATGGCCAAAGGATGTGCCCGGGGGCCCCTGGCCCTGACTGCAAAGAATCCTTATATCGAAGGATGGACCCCACACCGAAGTTGTCCCCACCTCAAACTTGTGCTGCCCTGATACACCCAAGGGAGCCCTACAAACTGACATCAGGAACCTGGACTGCTGAGTTTTCTTTCCCAGGGAAAATGGAAAAAGGTTGTGCCCAGGGGCCCCTGGCCCTGACTGCAAAAAATCGTTATATCGAAGGATGGATCCCACACCGAAGTTGTCCCCACCTCAAACTTGTGCTGCCCTGATAGACCCAAGGCAGCCCTACAAACTGACATCAGGAACCTGGACTGCTGAGTTTTCTTTCCCAGGGAAAATGGAAAAAGGATGTGCCCAGGGGCCCCTGGCCCTAGGCAGGGACCTCACTGCAAAAAATCCTTATATCGAAGGATGGATTCCACACCGAAGTTGTCCCCAGCTCAAACTTGTGCTGCCCTGATAGACCCAAGGGAGCCCTACAAACTGACATCAGGAACCTGGACTGCTGAGTTTTCTTTCCTAGGGAAAATGGAAAAAGGATGTGCCCAGGGGACCCTGGCCCTGACTGCAAAGAATCCTTATATCGAAGGATGGACCCCACACCGAAGTTGTCCCCACCTCAAACTTGTGCTGCCCTGATACACCCAAGGGAGGCCTACAAACTGACATCAGGAACCTAGACTGCTGAGTTTTCTTTCCCAGGGAAAATGGCCAAAGGATGTGCCCAGGGGCCCCTGGCCCTGGGCCCCTGGCCCTGACTGCAAAAAATCCTTATATCGAAGGATGGACCCCACACTGAAGTTGTCCCCACCTCAAATTTGTGCTGCCCTGATAGACCCAAGAGAGCCCTACAATCTGACATCAGGAACCTGGACTGCTGAGTTTCCTTTCCCAGGGAAAATGGAAAAAGGATGTGCCCAGGGGCCCCTGGCCCTGACTGCAAAAAATCCTTATATCGAAGGATGGACCCCACACCGAAGTTGTCCCCACCTCAAACTTGTGCTGCCCTGATAGACCCAAGGGAGCCCTACAAACTGACATCAGGAACCTGGACTGCTGAGTTTTCTTTCCCAGGGAAAATGGAAAAAGGATGTGCCCAGGGGCCCCTGGCCCTGGGCAGGGCCCTCACTGCAAAAAATCCTTATATCGAAGGATGGACCCCACACCGAAGTTGTCCCCACCTCAAACTTGTGCTGCCCTGATACACCCAAGGGAGCCCTACAAACTGACATCAGGAACCTGGACTGCTGAGTTTTCTTTCCTAGGGAAAATGGAAAAAAGATGTCCCCAGGGGCGCCTGGCCCTGACTGCAAAAAATCCTTATATCGAAGGATGGACCCTACACCGAAGTTGTCTCCACCTCAAACTTTTGCTGCCCTGATACACCCAAGGGAGCCCTACAAACTGACATCAGGAACCTGGACTGCTGAGTTTCCCTTCCCAGGGAAAATGGCCAAAGGATGTGCCCGGGGGCCCCTGGCCCTGACTGCAAAGAATCCTTATATCGAAGGATGGACCCCACACCGAAGTTGTCCCCACCTCAAACTTGTGCTGCCCTGATAGACCCAAGGGAGCCCTACAAACTGACATCAGGAACCTGGACTGCTGAGTTTTCTTTCCCAGGGAAAATGGAAAAAGGATGTGCCCAGGGGACCCTGGCCCTGACTGCAAAAAATCCTTATATCGAAGGATGGACCCCACACTGAAGTTGTCCCCACCTCAAACTTGTGCTGCCCTGATAGACCCAAGGGAGCCCTACAAACTGACATCAGGAACCTGGACTGCTGAGTTTTCTTTCCTAGGGAAAATGGAAAAAAGATGTCCCCAGGGGCGCCTGGCCCTGACTGCAAAAAATCCTTATATCGAAGGATGGACCCCACACCGAAGCTGTCCCCACCTCAAACTTGTGCTGCCCTGACAGACCGAAGAGAGCCCTACAATCTGACATCAGGAACCTGGACGGCTGAGTTTTCTTTCCCAGGGAAAATGGAAAAAGGATGTGCCCAGGGGCCCCTGGCCCTGACTGCAAAAAATCCTTATATCGAAGGATGGACCCCACACTGAAATTGTCCCCACCTCAAATTTGTGCTGCCCTGATAGACCGAAGAGAGCCCTACAATCTGACATCAGGAACCTGGACGGCTGAGTTTTCTTTCCCAGGGAAAATGGAAAAAGGATGTGCCCAGGGGCCCCTGGCCCTGACTGCAAAAAATCCTTATATCGAAGGATGGACCCCACACCGAAGTTGTCCCCACCTCAAACTTGTGCTGCCCTGATAGACCCAAGGGAGCCCTACAAACTGACATCAGGAACCTGGACTGCTGAGTTTTCTTTCCCAGGGAAAATGGCCAAAGGATGTGCCCGGGGGCCCCTGGCCCTGACTGCAAAGAATCCTTATATCGAAGGATGGACCCCACACCGAAGTTGTCCCCACCTCAAATTTGTGCTGCCCTGATAGATGCAACAGAGCCCTACAATCTGACATCAGGAACCTGGACTGCTGAGTTTTCTTTCCCAGGGAAAATGGAAAAAGGATGTGCCCAGGGGCCCCTGGCCCTGACTGCAAAAAATCCTTAAATCAAAGGATGGACCCCACACCGAAGTTGTCCCCACCTCAAACTTGTGCTGCCCTGATAGACTCAAGGCAGCCCTACAAACTGACATCAGGAACCTGGACTGCTGAGTTTTCTTTCCCAGGGAAAATGGCCAAAGGTTGTGCCCGGGGGCCCCTGGCCCTGGGCAGGGACCTCACTGCAAAGAATCCTTATATCGAAGGATGGATTCCACACCGAAGTTGTCCCCACCTCAAACTTGTGCTGCCCTGATAGACCCAAGGGAGCCCTACAAACTGACATCAGGAACCTGGACTGCTGAGTTTTCTTTCCCAGGGAAAATGGCCAAAGGATGAGCCCGGGCGCCCCTGGCCCTGGGCCCCTGGCCCTGACTGCAAAAAATCCTTATATCGAAGGATGGACCCCACACCGAAGTTGTCCCCACCTCAAATTTGTGCTGCCCTGATACACCCAAGGGAGCCCTACAAACTGACATCAGGAACCTGGACTGCTGAGTTTCCCTTCCCAGGGAAAATGGCCAAAGGATGTGCCCGGGGGCCCCTGGCCCTGACTGCAAAGAATCCTTATATCGAAGGATGGACCCCACACCGAAGTTGTCCCCACCTCAAACTTGTGCTGCCCTGATAGACCCAAGGGAGCCCTACAAACTGACATCAGGAACCTGGACTGCTGAGTTTTCTTTCCCAGGGAAAATGGCCAAAGGATGTGCCCGGGGGCCCCTGGCCCTGACTGCAAAGAATCCTTATATCGAAGGATGGACCCCACACCGAAGTTGTCCCCACCTCAAACTTGTGCTGCCCTGATAGACCCAAGGCAGCCCTACAAACTGACATCAGGAACCTGGACTGCTGAGTTTTCTTTCCCAGGGAAAATGGAAAAAGGTTGTGCCCAGGGGCCCCTGGCCCTGACTGCAAAAAATCGTTATATCGAAGGATGGATCCCACACCGAAGTTGTCCCCACCTCAAACTTGTGCTGCCCTGATAGACCCAAGGCAGCCCTACAAACTGACATCAGGAACCTGGACTGCTGAGTTTTCTTTCCCAGGGAAAATGGAAAAAGGATGTGCCCAGGGGCCCCTGGCCCTAGGCAGGGACCTCACTGCAAAAAATCCTTATATCGAAGGATGGATTCCACACCGAAGTTGTCCCCACCTCAAACTTGTGCTGCCCTGATAGACTCAAGGCAGCCCTACAAACTGACATCAGGAACCTGGACTGCTGAGTTTTCTTTCCCAGGGAAAATGGCCAAAGGTTGTGCCCGGGGGCCCCTGGCCCTGGGCAGGGACCTCACTGCAAAGAATCCTTATATCGAAGGATGGATTCCACACCGAAGTTGTCCCCTCCTCAAACTTGTGCTGCCCTGATAGACCCAAGGGAGCCCTACAAACTGACATCAGGAACCTGGACTGCTGAGTTTTCTTTCCCAGGGAAAATGGCCAAAGGATGAGCCCGGGCGCCCCTGGCCCTGGGCCCCTGGCCCTGACTGCAAAAAATCCTTATATCGAAGGATGGACCCCACACCGAAGTTGTCCCCACCTCAAATTTGTGCTGCCCTGATACACCCAAGGGAGCCCTACAAACTGACATCAGGAACCTGGACTGCTGAGTTTCCCTTCCCAGGGAAAATGGCCAAAGGATGTGCCCGGGGGCCCCTGGCCCTGACTGCAAAGAATCCTTATATCGAAGGATGGACCCCACACCGAAGTTGTCCCCACCTCAAACTTGTGCTGCCCTGATAGACCCAAGGGAGCCCTACAAACTGACATCAGGAACCTGGACTGCTGAGTTTTCTTTCCCAGGGAAAATGGCCAAAGGATGTGCCCGGGGGCCCCTGGCCCTGACTGCAAAGAATCCTTATATCGAAGGATGGACCCCACACCGAAGTTGTCCCCACCTCAAACTTGTGCTGCCCTGATACACCCAAGGGAGCCCTACAAACTGACATCAGGAACCTGGACTGCTGAGTTTTCTTTCCCAGGGAAAATGGAAAAAGGTTGTGCCCAGGGGCCCCTGGCCCTGACTGCAAAAAATCGTTATATCGAAGGATGGATCCCACACCGAAGTTGTCCCCACCTCAAACTTGTGCTGCCCTGATAGACCCAAGGCAGCCCTACAAACTGACATCAGGAACCTGGACTGCTGAGTTTTCTTTCCCAGGGAAAATGGAAAAAGGATGTGCCCAGGGGCCCCTGGCCCTAGGCAGGGACCTCACTGCAAAAAATCCTTATATCGAAGGATGGATTCCACACCGAAGTTGTCCCCAGCTCAAACTTGTGCTGCCCTGATAGACCCAAGGGAGCCCTACAAACTGACATCAGGAACCTGGACTGCTGAGTTTTCTTTCCTAGGGAAAATGGAAAAAGGATGTGCCCAGGGGACCCTGGCCCTGACTGCAAAGAATCCTTATATCGAAGGATGGACCCCACACCGAAGTTGCCCCCACCTCAAACTTGTGCTGCCCTGATACACCCAAGGGAGGCCTACAAACTGACATCAGGAACCTAGACTGCTGAGTTTTCTTTCCCAGGGAAAATGGCCAAAGGATGTGCCCAGGGGCCCCTGGCCCTGGGCCCCTGGCCCTGACTGCAAAAAATCCTTATATCGAAGGATGGACCCCACACTGAAGTTGTCCCCACCTCAAATTTGTGCTGCCCTGATAGACCCAAGAGAGCCCTACAATCTGACATCAGGAACCTGGACTGCTGAGTTTCCTTTCCCAGGGAAAATGGAAAAAGGATGTGCCCAGGGGCCCCTGGCCCTGACTGCAAAAAATCCTTATATCGAAGGATGGACCCCACACCGAAGTTGTCCCCACCTCAAACTTGTGCTGCCCTGATAGACCCAAGGGAGCCCTACAAACTGACATCAGGAACCTGGACTGCTGAGTTTTCTTTCCCAGGGAAAATGGAAAAAGGATGTGCCCAGGGGCCCCTGGCCCTGGGCAGGGCCCTCACTGCAAAAAATCCTTATATCGAAGGATGGACCCCACACCGAAGTTGTCCCCACCTCAAACTTGTGCTGCCCTGATACACCCAAGGGAGCCCTACAAACTGACATCAGGAACCTGGACTGCTGAGTTTTCTTTCCTAGGGAAAATGGAAAAAAGATGTCCCCAGGGGCGCCTGGCCCTGACTGCAAAAAATCCTTATATCGAAGGATGGACCCTACACCGAAGTTGTCTCCACCTCAAACTTTTGCTGCCCTGATACACCCAAGGGAGCCCTACAAACTGACATCAGGAACCTGGACTGCTGAGTTTCCCTTCCCAGGGAAAATGGCCAAAGGATGTGCCCGGGGGCCCCTGGCCCTGACTGCAAAGAATCCTTATATCGAAGGATGGACCCCACACTGAAGTTGTCCCCACCTCAAACTTGTGCTGCCCTGATAGACCCAAGGGAGCCCTACAAACTGACATCAGGAACCTGGACTGCTGAGTTTTCTTTCCCAGGGAAAATGGAAAAAGGATGTGCCCAGGGGACCCTGGCCCTGACTGCAAAAAATCCTTATATCGAAGGATGGACCCCACACTGAAGTTGTCCCCACCTCAAACTTGTGCTGCCCTGATACACCCAAGGGAGCCCTACAAACTGACATCAGGAACCTGGACTGCTGAGTTTTCTTTCCTAGGGAAAATGGAAAAAAGATGTCCCCAGGGGCGCCTGGCCCTGACTGCAAAAAATCCTTATATCGAAGGATGGACCCCACACCGAAGCTGTCCCCACCTCAAACTTGTGCTGCCCTGACAGACACAAGGGAGCCCTACAAACTGACATCAGGAACCTGGACTGCTGAGTTTTCTTTCCCAGGGAAAATGGCCAAAGGATGTGCCCGGGGGCCCCTGGCCCTGACTGCAAAGAATCCTTATATCGAAGGATGGACCCCACACCGAAGTTGTCCCCACCTCAAACTTGTGCTGCCCTGATAGACCCAAGGCAGCCCTACAAACTGACATCAGGAACCTGGACTGCTGAGTTTTCTTTCCCAGGGAAAATGGAAAAAGGTTGTGCCCAGGGGCCCCTGGCCCTGACTGCAAAAAATCGTTATATCGAAGGATGGATCCCACACCGAAGTTGTCCCCACCTCAAACTTGTGCTGCCCTGATAGACCCAAGGCAGCCCTACAAACTGACATCAGGAACCTGGACTGCTGAGTTTTCTTTCCCAGGGAAAATGGAAAAAGGATGTGCCCAGGGGCCCCTGGCCCTAGGCAGGGACCTCACTGCAAAAAATCCTTATATCGAAGGATGGATTCCACACCGAAGTTGTCCCCACCTCAAACTTGTGCTGCCCTGATAGACTCAAGGCAGCCCTACAAACTGACATCAGGAACCTGGACTGCTGAGTTTTCTTTCCCAGGGAAAATGGCCAAAGGTTGTGCCCGGGGGCCCCTGGCCCTGGGCAGGGACCTCACTGCAAAGAATCCTTATATCGAAGGATGGATTCCACACCGAAGTTGTCCCCTCCTCAAACTTGTGCTGCCCTGATAGACCCAAGGGAGCCCTACAAACTGACATCAGGAACCTGGACTGCTGAGTTTTCTTTCCCAGGGAAAATGGCCAAAGGATGAGCCCGGGCGCCCCTGGCCCTGGGCCCCTGGCCCTGACTGCAAAAAATCCTTATATCGAAGGATGGACCCCACACCGAAGTTGTCCCCACCTCAAATTTGTGCTGCCCTGATACACCCAAGGGAGCCCTACAAACTGACATCAGGAACCTGGACTGCTGAGTTTCCCTTCCCAGGGAAAATGGCCAAAGGATGTGCCCGGGGGCCCCTGGCCCTGACTGCAAAGAATCCTTATATCGAAGGATGGACCCCACACCGAAGTTGTCCCCACCTCAAACTTGTGCTGCCCTGATAGACCCAAGGGAGCCCTACAAACTGACATCAGGAACCTGGACTGCTGAGTTTTCTTTCCCAGGGAAAATGGCCAAAGGATGTGCCCGGGGGCCCCTGGCCCTGACTGCAAAGAATCCTTATATCGAAGGATGGACCCCACACCGAAGTTGTCCCCACCTCAAACTTGTGCTGCCCTGATACACCCAAGGGAGCCCTACAAACTGACATCAGGAACCTGGACTGCTGAGTTTTCTTTCCCAGGGAAAATGGAAAAAGGTTGTGCCCAGGGGCCCCTGGCCCTGACTGCAAAAAATCGTTATATCGAAGGATGGATCCCACACCGAAGTTGTCCCCACCTCAAACTTGTGCTGCCCTGATAGACCCAAGGCAGCCCTACAAACTGACATCAGGAACCTGGACTGCTGAGTTTTCTTTCCCAGGGAAAATGGAAAAAGGATGTGCCCAGGGGCCCCTGGCCCTAGGCAGGGACCTCACTGCAAAAAATCCTTATATCGAAGGATGGATTCCACACCGAAGTTGTCCCCAGCTCAAACTTGTGCTGCCCTGATAGACCCAAGGGAGCCCTACAAACTGACATCAGGAACCTGGACTGCTGAGTTTTCTTTCCTAGGGAAAATGGAAAAAGGATGTGCCCAGGGGACCCTGGCCCTGACTGCAAAGAATCCTTATATCGAAGGATGGACCCCACACCGAAGTTGCCCCCACCTCAAACTTGTGCTGCCCTGATACACCCAAGGGAGGCCTACAAACTGACATCAGGAACCTAGACTGCTGAGTTTTCTTTCCCAGGGAAAATGGCCAAAGGATGTGCCCAGGGGCCCCTGGCCCTGGGCCCCTGGCCCTGACTGCAAAAAATCCTTATATCGAAGGATGGACCCCACACTGAAGTTGTCCCCACCTCAAATTTGTGCTGCCCTGATAGACCCAAGAGAGCCCTACAATCTGACATCAGGAACCTGGACTGCTGAGTTTCCTTTCCCAGGGAAAATGGAAAAAGGATGTGCCCAGGGGCCCCTGGCCCTGACTGCAAAAAATCCTTATATCGAAGGATGGACCCCACACCGAAGTTGTCCCCACCTCAAACTTGTGCTGCCCTGATAGACCCAAGGGAGCCCTACAAACTGACATCAGGAACCTGGACTGCTGAGTTTTCTTTCCCAGGGAAAATGGAAAAAGGATGTGCCCAGGGGCCCCTGGCCCTGGGCAGGGCCCTCACTGCAAAAAATCCTTATATCGAAGGATGGACCCCACACCGAAGTTGTCCCCACCTCAAACTTGTGCTGCCCTGATACACCCAAGGGAGCCCTACAAACTGACATCAGGAACCTGGACTGCTGAGTTTTCTTTCCTAGGGAAAATGGAAAAAAGATGTCCCCAGGGGCGCCTGGCCCTGACTGCAAAAAATCCTTATATCGAAGGATGGACCCTACACCGAAGTTGTCTCCACCTCAAACTTTTGCTGCCCTGATACACCCAAGGGAGCCCTACAAACTGACATCAGGAACCTGGACTGCTGAGTTTCCCTTCCCAGGGAAAATGGCCAAAGGATGTGCCCGGGGGCCCCTGGCCCTGACTGCAAAGAATCCTTATATCGAAGGATGGACCCCACACTGAAGTTGTCCCCACCTCAAACTTGTGCTGCCCTGATAGACCCAAGGGAGCCCTACAAACTGACATCAGGAACCTGGACTGCTGAGTTTTCTTTCCCAGGGAAAATGGAAAAAGGATGTGCCCAGGGGACCCTGGCCCTGACTGCAAAAAATCCTTATATCGAAGGATGGACCCCACACTGAAGTTGTCCCCACCTCAAACTTGTGCTGCCCTGATACACCCAAGGGAGCCCTACAAACTGACATCAGGAACCTGGACTGCTGAGTTTTCTTTCCTAGGGAAAATGGAAAAAAGATGTCCCCAGGGGCGCCTGGCCCTGACTGCAAAAAATCCTTATATCGAAGGATGGACCCCACACCGAAGCTGTCCCCACCTCAAACTTGTGCTGCCCTGACAGACACAAGGGAGCCCTACAAACTGACATCAGGAACCTGGACTGCTGAGTTTTCTTTCCCAGGGAAAATGGCCAAAGGATGTGCCCGGGGGCCCCTGGCCCTGACTGCAAAGAATCCTTATATCGAAGGATGGACCCCACACCGAAGTTGTCCCCACCTCAAACTTGTGCTGCCCTGATACCCCCAAGGGAGCCCTACAAACTGACATCAGGAACCTGGACTGCTGAGTTTTCTTTCCCAGGGAAAATGGAAAAAGGATGTGCCCAGGGGCCCCTGGCCCTGGGCCCCTGGCCCTGACTGCAAAAAATCCTTATATCGAAGGATGGACCCCACACTGAAATTGTCCCCACCTCAAATTTGTGCTGCCCTGATAGACCCAAGAGAGCCCTACAATCTGACATCAGGAACCTGGACGGCTGAGTTTTCTTTCCCAGGGAAAATGGAAAAAGGATGTGCCCAGGGGCCCCTGGCCCTGACTGCAAAAAATCCTTATATCGAAGGATGGACCCCACACCGAAGTTGTCCCCACCTCAAACTTGTGCTGCCCTGATAGACCCAAGGGAGCCCTACAAACTGACATCAGGAACCTGGACTGCTGAGTTTTCTTTCCCAGGGAAAATGGCCAAAGGATGTGCCCGGGGGCCCCTGGCCCTGACTGCAAAGAATCCTTATATCGAAGGATGGACCCCACACCGAAGTTGTCCCCACCTCAAATTTGTGCTGCCCTGATAGATGCAACAGAGCCCTACAATCTGACATCAGGAACCTGGACTGCTGAGTTTTCTTTCCCAGGGAAAATGGAAAAAGGATGTGCCCAGGGGCCCCTGGCCCTGACTGCAAAAAATCCTTAAATCAAAGGATGGACCCCACACCGAAGTTGTCCCCACCTCAAACTTGTGCTGCCCTGATAGACTCAAGGCAGCCCTACAAACTGACATCAGGAACCTGGACTGCTGAGTTTTCTTTCCCAGGGAAAATGGCCAAAGGTTGTGCCCGGGGGCCCCTGGCCCTGGGCAGGGACCTCACTGCAAAGAATCCTTATATCGAAGGATGGATTCCACACCGAAGTTGTCCCCACCTCAAACTTGTGCTGCCCTGATAGACCCAAGGGAGCCGTACAAACTGACATCAGGAACCTGGACTGCTGAGTTTTCTTTCCCAGGGAAAATGGCCAAAGGATGAGCCCGGGCGCCCCTGGCCCTGGGCCCCTGGCCCTGACTGCAAAAAATCCTTATATCGAAGGATGGACCCCACACTGAAGTTGTCCCCACCTCAAATTTGTGCTGCCCTGATAGACCCAAGAGAGCCCTACAATCTGACATCAGGAACCTGGACTGCTGAGTTTTCTTTCCCAGGGAAAATGGAAAAAGGATGTGCCCAGGGGACCCTGGCCCTGACTGCAAAGAATATTTATATCGAAGGATGGACCCCACACCGAAGTTGTCCCCACCTCAAACTTGTGCTGCCATGATAGACCCAAGGGAGCCCTACAAACTGACATCAGGAACCTGGACTGCTGAGTTTTCTTTCCCAGGGAAAATGGAAAAAGGATGTGCCCAGGGGCCCCTGGCCCTGACTGCAAAAAAATCCTTATATCGAAGGATGGACTCCACACCGAAGTTGTCCCCAGCTCAAACTTGTGCTGCCCTGATAGACCCAAGGGAGCCCTACAAACTGACATCAGGAACCTGGACTGCTGAGTTTTCTTTCCCAGGGAAAATGGAAAAGGATGTGCCCAGGGGCCCCTGGCCCTGACTGCAAAAAAATCCTTATATCGAAGGATGGACTCCACACCGAAGTTGTCCCCACCTCAAACTTGTGCTGCCCTGATACACCCAAGGGAGCCCTACAAACTGACATCAGGAACCTGGACTGCTGAGTTTTCTTTCCCAGGGAAAATGGAAAAAGTTTGTGCCCAGGGGCCCCTGGCCCTGACTGCAAAAAATCGTTATATCGAAGGATGGACCCCACACCGAAGTTGTCCCCACCTCAAACTTGTGCTGCCCTGATAGACCCAAGGGAGCCCTACAAACTGACATCAGGAACCTGGACTGCTGAGTTTTCTTTCCCAGGGAAAATGGCCAAAGGATATGCCCGGTGGCCCCTGGCCCTGACTGCAAAAAATCCTTATATCGAAGGATGGACCCCACACCGAAGTTGTCCCCACCTCAAACTTGTGCTGCCCTGATACACCCAAGGGAGCCCTACAAACTGACATCAGGAACCTGGACTGCTGAGTTTTCTTTCCCAGGGAAAATGGCCAAAGGATGTGCCCGGGGGCCCCTGGCCCTGACTGCAAAAAATCCTTATATCGAAGGATGGAGCCCACACCGAAGTTGTCCCCACCTCAAACTTGTGCTGCCCTGATACACCCAAGGGAGCCCTACAAACTGACATCAGGAACCTAGACTGCTGAGTTTTCTTTCCCAGGGAAAATGGAAAAAGGATGTGCCCAGGGGCCCCTGGCCCTGACTGCAAAAAATCCTTATATCGAAGGATGGAGCCCAGACCAAAGTTGTCCCCACCTGAAACTTGTGCTGCCCTGATAGACCCAAGGGAGCCCTACAAACTGACATCAGGAACCTGGACTGCTGAGTTTTCTTTCCCAGGGAAAATGGAAAAAGGATGTGCCAAGGGGCCCCTGGCCCTGGGCAGGGCCCTCACTGCAAAAAATCCTTATATCGAAGGATGGACCCCACACCGAAGTTGTCCCCACCTCAAACTTGTGCTGCCCTGATACACCCAAGGGAGCCCTACAAACTGACATCAGGAACCTGGACTGCTGAGTTTTCTTTCCCAGGGAAAATGGCCAAAGGATGTGCCCGGGGGCCCCTGGCCCTGACTGCAAAGAATCCTTATATCGAAGGATGGACCCCACACCGAAGTTGTCCCCACCTCAAATTTGTGCTGCCCTGATAGATGCAACAGAGCCCTACAATCTGACATCAGGAACCTGGACTGCTGAGTTTTCTTTCCCAGGGAAAATGGAAAAAGGATGTGCCCAGGGGCCCCTGGCCCTGACTGCAAAAAATCCTTATATCGAAGGATGGACCCCACACCGAAGTTGTCCCCACCTCAAACTTGTGCTGCCCTGATAGACTCAAGGCAGCCCTATAAACTGACATCAGGAACCTGGACTGCTGAGTTTTCTTTCCCAGGGAAAATGGAAAAAGGATGTGCCCAGGGGCCCCTGGCCCCGGGCAGGGACCTCACTGCAAAGAATCCTTATATCGAAGGATGGATTCCACACCGAAGTTGTCCCCACCTCAAACTTGTGCTGCCCTGATAGACCCAAGGGAGCCCTACAAACTGACATCAGGAACCTGGACTGCTGAGTTTTCTTTCCCAGGGAAAATGGCCAAAGGATGAGCCCGGGCGCCCCTGGCCCTGGGCCCCTGGCCCTGACTGCAAAAAATCCTTATATCGAAGGATGGACCCCACACCGAAGTTGTCCCCACCTCAAATTTGTGCTGCCCTGATAGACCCAAGAGAGCCCTACAATCTGACATCAGGAACCTGGACTGCTGAGTTTTCTTTCCCAGGGAAAATGGAAAAAGGATGTGCCCAGGGGACCCTGGCCCTGACTGCAAAGAATCCTTATATCGAAGGATGGACCCCACACCGAAGTTGTCCCCACCTCAAACTTGTGCTGCCATGATAGACCCAAGGGAGCCCTACAAACTGACATCAGGAACCTGGACTGCTGAGTTTTCTTTCCCAGGGAAAATGGAAAAAGGATGTGCCCAGGGGCCCCTGGCCCTGACTGCAAAAAATCGTTATATCGAAGGATGGATCCCACACCGAAGTTGTCCCCACCTCAAACTTGTGCTGCCCTGATAGACCCAAGGCAGCCCTACAAACTGACATCAGGAACCTGGACTGCTGAGTTTTCTTTCCCAGGGAAAATGGAAAAAGGATGTGCCCAGGGGCCCCTGGCCCTAGGCAGGGACCTCACTGCAAAAAATCCTTATATCGAAGGATGGATTCCACACCGAAGTTGTCCCCAGCTCAAACTTGTGCTGCCCTGATAGACCCAAGGGAGCCCTACAAACTGACATCAGGAACCTGGACTGCTGAGTTTTCTTTCCCAGGGAAAATGGCCAAAGGATGTGCCCGGGGGCCCCTGGCCCTGACTGCAAAGAATCCTTATATCGAAGGATGGACCCCACACCGAAGTTGTCCCCACCTCAAACTTGTGCTGCCCTGATACACCCAAGGGAGCCCTACAAACTGACATCAGGAACCTGGACTGCTGAGTTTTCTTTCCCAGGGAAAATGGCCAAAGGATGTGCCCGGGGGCCCCTGGCCCTGACTGCAAAGAATCCTTATATCGAAGGATGGACCCCACACCGAAGTTGTCCCCACCTCAAATTTGTGCTGCCCTGATAGATGCAACAGAGCCCTACAATCTGACATCAGGAACCTGGACTGCTGAGTTTTCTTTCCCAGGGAAAATGGAAAAAGGATGTGCCCAGGGGCCCCTGGCCCTGACTGCAAAAAATCCTTATATCGAAGGATGGACCCCACACCGAAGTTGTCCCCACCTCAAACTTGTGCTGCCCTGATAGACTCAAGGCAGCCCTACAAACTGACATCAGGAACCTGGACTGCTGAGTTTTCTTTCCCAGGGAAAATGGAAAAAGGATGTGCCCAGGGGCCCCTGGCCCCGGGCAGGGACCTCACTGCAAAGAATCCTTATATCGAAGGATGGATTCCACACCGAAGTTGTCCCCACCTCAAACTTGTGCTGCCCTGATAGACCCAAGGGAGCCCTACAAACTGACATCAGGAACCTGGACTGCTGAGTTTTCTTTCCCAGGGAAAATGGCCAAAGGATGAGCCCGGGCGCCCCTGGCCCTGGGCCCCTGGCCCTGACTGCAAAAAATCCTTATATCGAAGGATGGACCCCACACCGAAGTTGTCCCCACCTCAAATTTGTGCTGCCCTGATAGACCCAAGAGAGCCCTACAATCTGACATCAGGAACCTGGACTGCTGAGTTTTCTTTCCCAGGGAGAATGGAAAAAGGATGTGCCCAGGGGACCCTGGCCCTGACTGCAAAGAATCCTTATATCGAAGGATGGACCCCACACCGAAGTTGTCCCCACCTCAAACTTGTGCTGCCATGATAGACCCAAGGGAGCCCTACAAACTGACATCAGGAACCTGGACTGCTGAGTTTTCTTTCCCAGGGAAAATGGAAAAAGGATGTGCCCAGGGGCCCCTGGCCCTGACTGCAAAAAATCGTTATATCGAAGGATGGATCCCACACCGAAGTTGTCCCCACCTCAAACTTGTGCTGCCCTGATAGACCCAAGGCAGCCCTACAAACTGACATCAGGAACCTGGACTGCTGAGTTTTCTTTCCCAGGGAAAATGGAAAAAGGATGTGCCCAGGGGCCCCTGGCCCTAGGCAGGGACCTCACTGCAAAAAATCCTTATATCGAAGGATGGATTCCACACCGAAGTTGTCCCCAGCTCAAACTTGTGCTGCCCTGATAGACCCAAGGGAGCCCTACAAACTGACATCAGGAACCTGGACTGCTGAGTTTTCTTTCCCAGGGAAAATGGCCAAAGGATGTGCCCGGGGGCCCCTGGCCCTGACTGCAAAAAATCCTTATATCGAAGGATGGACCCCACACCGAAGTTGTCCCCACCTCAAACTTGTGCTGCCCTGATAGACCCAAGGGAGCCCTACAAACTGACATCAGGAACCTGGACTGCTGAGTTTTCCTTCCCAGGGAAAATGGCCAAAGGATGTGCCCGGGGGCCCCTGGCCCTGACTGCAAAGAATCCTTATATCGAAGGATGGACCCCACACCGAAGTTGTCCCCACCTCAAATTTGTGCTGCCCTGATAGATGCAACAGAGCCCTACAATCTGACATCAGGAACCTGGACTGCTGAGTTTTCTTTCCCAGGGAAAATGGAAAAAGGATGTGCCCAGGGGCCCCTGGCCCTGACTGCAAAAAATCCATAAATCAAAGGATGGACCCCACACCGAAGTTGTCCCCACCTCAAACTTGTGCTGCCCTGATAGACTCAAGGCAGCCCTACAAACTGACATCAGGAACCTGGACTGCTGAGTTTTCTTTCCCAGGGAAAATGGAAAAAGGATGTGCCCAGGGGCCCCTGGCCCTGGGCAGGGCCCTCACTGCAAAAAATCCTTATATCGAAGGATGGATCCCACACCGAAGTTGTCCCCACCTCAAACTTGTGCTGCCCTGATAGACCCAAGGGAGCCCTACAAACTGACATCAGGAACCTGGACTGCTGAGTTTTCTTTCCCAGGGAAAATGGCCAAAGGATGAGCCCGGGCGCCCCTGGCCCTGGGCCCCTGGCCCTGACTGCAAAAAATCCTTATATCGAAGGATGGACCCCACACCGAAGTTGTCCCCACCTCAAATTTGTGCTGCCCTGATAGACCCAAGAGAGCCCTACAATCTGACATCAGGAACCTGGACTGCTGAGTTTTCTTTCCCAGGGAAAATGGAAAAAGGATGTGCCCAGGGGACCCTGGCCCTGACTGCAAAGAATCCTTATATCGAAGGATGGACCCCACACCGAAGTTGTCCCCACCTCAAACTTGTGCTGCCATGATAGACCCAAGGGAGCCCTACAAACTGACATCAGGAACCTGGACTGCTGAGTTTTCTTTCCCAGGGAAAATGGAAAAAGGATGTGCCCAGGGGCCCCTGGCCCTGACTGCAAAAAATCGTTATATCGAAGGATGGATCCCACACCGAAGTTGTCCCCACCTCAAACTTGTGCTGCCCTGATAGACCCAAGGCAGCCCTACAAACTGACATCAGGAACCTGGACTGCTGAGTTTTCTTTCCCAGGGAAAATGGAAAAAGGATGTGCCCAGGGGCCCCTGGCCCTAGGCAGGGACCTCACTGCAAAAAATCCTTATATCGAAGGATGGATTCCACACCGAAGTTGTCCCCAGCTCAAACTTGTGCTGCCCTGATAGACCCAAGGGACCCCTACAAACTGACATCAGGAACCTGGACTGCTGAGTTTTCTTTCCCAGGGAAAATGGCCAAAGGATGTGCCCGGGGGCCCCTGGCCCTGACTGCAAAGAATCCTTATATCGAAGGATGGACCCCACACCGAAGTTGTCCCCACCTCAAATTTGTGCTGCCCTGATAGATGCAACAGAGCCCTACAATCTGACATCAGGAACCTGGACTGCTGAGTTTTCTTTCCCAGGGAAAATGGAAAAAGGGTGTGCCCAGGGGCCCCTGGCCCTGACTGCAAAAAATCCTTATATCGAAGGATGGACCCCACACCGAAGTTGTCCCCACCTCAAATTTGTGCTGCCCTGATAGACCCAAGAGAGCCCTACAATCTGACATCAGGAACCTGGACTGCTGAGTTTTCTTTCCCAGGGAAAATGGAAAAAGGATGTGCCCAGGGGACCCTGGCCCTGACTGCAAAGAATCCTTATATCGAAGGATGGACCCCACACCGAAGTTGTCCCCACCTCAAACTTGTGCTGCCATGATAGACCCAAGGGAGCCCTACAAACTGACATCAGGAACCTGGACTGCTGAGTTTTCTTTCCCAGGGAAAATGGAAAAAGGATGTGCCCAGGGGCCCCTGGCCCTGACTGCAAAAAAATCCTTATATCGAAGGATGGACTCCACACCAAAGTTGTCCCCACCTCAAACTTGTGCTGCCCTGATAGACCCAAGGCAGCCCTACAAACTGACATCAGGAACCTGGACTGCTGAGTTTTCTTTCCTAGGGAAAATGGAAAAAAGATGTCCCCAGGGGCGCCTGGCCCTGACTGCAAAAAATCCTTATATCGAAGGATGGACCCCACACCGAAGTTGTCCCCACCTCAAATTTGTGCTGCCCTGATAGACCCAAGAGAGCCCTACAATCTGACATCAGGAACCTGGACTGCTGAGTTTTCTTTCCCAGGGAAAATGGAAAAAGGATGTGCCCAGGGGACCCTGGCCCTGACTGCAAAGAATATTTATATCGAAGGATGGACCCCACACCGAAGTTGTCCCCACCTCAAACTTGTGCTGCCATGATAGACCCAAGGGAGCCCTACAAACTGACATCAGGAACCTGGACTGCTGAGTTTTCTTTCCCAGGGAAAATGGAAAAAGGATGTGCCCAGGGGCCCCTGGCCCTGACTGCAAAAAAATCCTTATATCGAAGGATGGACTCCACACCGAAGTTGTCCCCACCTCAAACTTGTGCTGCCCTGATAGACCCAAGGGAGCCCTACAAACTGACATCAGGAACCTGGACTGCTGAGTTTTCTTTCCCAGGGAAAATGGAAAAGGATGTGCCCAGGGGCCCCTGGCCCTGACTGCAAAAAAATCCTTATATCGAAGGATGGACTCCACACCAAAGTTGTCCCCACCTCAAACTTCTGCTGCCCTGATACACCCAAGGGAGCCCTACAAACTGACATCAGGAACCTGGACTGCTGAGTTTTCTTTCCCAGGGAAAATGGAAAAAGGTTGTGCCCAGGGGCCCCTGGCCCTGACTGCAAAAAATCGTTATATCGAAGGATGGAGCCCACACCGAAGTTGTCCCCACCTCAAACTTGTGCTGCCCTGATAGACCCAAGGCAGCCCTACAAACTGACATCAGGAACCTGGACTGCTGAGTTTTCTTTCCCAGGGAAAATGGAAAAAGGATGTGCCCAGGGGCCCCTGGCCCTAGGCAGGGACCTCACTGCAAAAAATCCTTATATCGAATGATGGATTCCACACCGAAGTTGTCCCCAGCTCAAACTTGTGCTGCCCTGATAGACCAAAGGGAGCCCTACAAACTGACATAAGGAACCTGGACTGCTGAGTTTTCTTTCCTAGGGAAAATGGAAAAAGGATGTGCCCAGGGGACCCTGGCCCTGACTGCAAAGAATCCTTATATCGAAGGATGGACCCCACACCGAAGTTGTCCCCACCTCAAACTTGTGCTGCCCTGATACACCCAAGGGAGCCCTACAAACTGACATCAGGAACCTGGACTGCTGAGTTTTCTTTCCCAGGGAAAATGGCCAAAGGATATGCCCGGTGGCCCCTGGCCCTGACTGCAAAAAATCCTTATATCGAAGGATGGACCCCACACCGAAGTTGTCCCCACCTCAAACTTGTGCTGCCCTGATACACCCAAGGGAGCCCTACAAACTGACATCAGGAACCTGGACTGCTGAGTTTTCTTTCCCAGGGAAAATGGAAAAAGGATGTGCCCGGGGGCCCCTGGCCCTGACTGCAAAAAATCCTTATATCGAAGGATGGAGCCCACACCGAAGTTGTCCCCACCTCAAATTTGTGCTGCCCTGATACACCCAAGGGAGCCCTACAAACTGACATCAGGAACCTGGACTGCTGAGTTTTCTTTCCTAGGGAAAATGGAAAAAAGATGTCCCCAGGGGCGCCTGGCCCTGACTGCAAAAAATCCTTATATCGAAGGATGCACCCCACACCGAAGCTGTCCCCACCTCAAACTTGTGCTGCCCTGACAGACACAAGGGAGCCCTACAAACTGACATCAGGAACCTGGACTGCTGAGTTTTCTTTCCCAGGGAAAATGGCCAAAGGATGTGCCCGGGGGCCCCTGGCCCTGACTGCAAAAAATCCTTATATCGAAGGATGGACCCCACACCGAAGTTGTCCCCACCTCAAACTTGTGCTGCCCTGATAGACCCAAGGGAGCCCTACAAACTGACATCAGGAACCTGGACTGCTGAGTTTTCTTTCCCAGGGAAAATGGAAAAAGGGTGTGCCAAGGGGACCCTGGCCATGACTTCAAAAAATCCTTATATCGAAGGATGGACTCCACACCGAAGTTGTCCCCACCTCAAACTTGTGCTGCCCTGATACACCCAAGGGAGCCCTACAAACTGACATCAGGAACCTGGACTGCTGAGTTTTCTTTCCCAGGGAAAATGGAAAAAGGATGTGCCCAGGGGCCCCTGGCCCTGACTGCAAAAAATCGTTATATCGAAGGATGGATCCCACACCGAAGTTGTCCCCACCTCAAACTTGTGCTGCCCTGATAGACCCAAGGCAGCCCTACAAACTGACATCAGGAACCTGGACTGCTGAGTTTTCTTTCCCAGGGAAAATGGAAAAAGGATGTGCCAAGGGGCCCCTGGCCCTAGGCAGGGACCTCACTGCAAAAAATCCTTATATCGAAGGATGGATTCCACACCGAAGTTGTCCCCAGCTCAAACTTGTGCTGCCCTGATAGACCCAAGGGAGCCCTACAAACTGACATCAGGAACCTGGACTGCTGAGTTTTCTTTCCTAGGGAAAATGGAAAAAAGATGTCCCCAGGGGCGCCTGGCCCTGACTGCAAAAAATCCTTATATCGAAGGATGGACCCCACACCGAAGCTGTCCCCACCTCAAACTTGTGCTGCCCTGACAGACACAAGGGAGCCCTACAAACTGACATCAGGAACCTGGACTGCTGAGTTTTCTTTCCCAGGGAAAATGGCAAAAGGATGTGCCCGGGGGCCCCTGGCCCTGACTGCAAAGAATCCTTATATCGAAGGATGGACCCCACACCGAAGTTGTCCCCACCTCAAACTTGTGCTGCCCTGATACACCCAAGGGAGCCCTACAAACTGACATCAGGAACCTGGACTGCTGAGTTTTCTTTCCCAGGGAAAATGGAAAAAGGATGTGCCAAGGGGCCCCTGGCCCTGGGCAGGGCCCTCACTGCAAAAAATCCTTATATCGAAGGATGGAGCCCACACCGAAGTTGTCCCCACCTCAAACTTGTGCTGCCCTGATAGACCCAAGGGAGCCCTACAAACTGACATCAGGAACCTGGACTGCTGAGTTTTCTTTCCCAGGGAAAATGGCCAAAGGATGTGCCCGGGGGCCCCTGGCCCTGACTGCAAAGAATCCTTATATCGAAGGATGGACCCCACACCGAAGTTGTCCCCACCTCAAATTTGTGCTGCCCTGATAGACTCAAGGCAGCCCTACAAACTGACATCAGGAACCTGGACTGCTGAGTTTTCTTTCCCAGGGAAAATGGCCAAAGGATGTGCCCGGGGGCCCCTGGCCCTGGGCAGGGACCTCACTGCAAAGAATCCTTATATCGATGGATGGATTCCACACCGAAGTTGTCCCCACCTCAAACTTGTGCTGCCCTGATAGACCCAAGGGAGCCCTACAAACTGACATCAGGAACCTGGACTGCTGAGTTTTCTTTCCCAGGGAAAATGGCCAAAGGATGAGCCCGGGCGCCCCTGGCCCTGACTGCAAAAAATCCTTATATCGAAGGATGGACCCCACACCGAAGTTGTCCCCACCTCAAATTTGTGCTGCCCTGATAGACCCAAGAGAGCCCTACAATCTGACATCAGGAACCTGGACTGCTGAGTTTTCTTTCCCAGGGAAAATGGAAAAAGGATGTGCCCAGGGGACCCTGGCCCTGACTGCAAAGAATATTTATATCGAAGGATGGACCCCACACCGAAGTTGTCCCCACCTCAAACTTGTGCTGCCATGATAGACCCAAGGGAGCCCTACAAACTGACATCAGGAACCTGGACTGCTGAGTTTTCTTTCCCAGGGAAAATGGAAAAAGGATGTGCCCAGGGGCCCCTGGCCCTGACTGCAAAAAAATCCTTATATCGAAGGATGGACTCCACACCGAAGTTGTCCCCACCTCAAACTTGTGCTGCCCTGATAGACCCAAGGGAGCCCTACAAACTGACATCAGGAACCTGGACTGCTGAGTTTTCTTTCCCAGGGAAAATGGAAAAGGATGTGCCCAGGGGCCCCTGGCCCTGACTGCAAAAAAATCCTTATATCGAAGGATGGACTCCACACCAAAGTTGTCCCCACCTCAAACTTGTGCTGCCCTGATAGACCCAAGGGAGCCCTACAAACTGACATCAGGAACCTGGACTGCTGAGTTTTCTTTCCCAGGGAAAATGGAAAAAGGTTGTGCCCAGGGGCCCCTGGCCCTGACTGCAAAAAATCGTTATATCGAAGGATGGACCCCACACCGAAGTTGTCCCCACCTCAAACTTGTGCTGCCCTGATAGACCCAAGGCAGCCCTACAAACTGACATCAGGAACCTGGACTGCTGAGTTTTCTTTCCCAGGGAAAATGGAAAAAGGATGTGCCCAGGGGCCCCTGGCCCTAGGCAGGGACCTCACTGCAAAAAATCCTTATATCGAATGATGGATTCCACACCGAAGTTGTCCCCAGCTCAAACTTGTGCTGCCCTGATAGACCAAAGGGAGCCCTACAAACTGACATAAGGAACCTGGACTGCTGAGTTTTCTTTCCTAGGGAAAATGGAAAAAGGATGTGCCCAGGGGACCCTGGCCCTGACTGCAAAGAATCCTTATATCGAAGGATGGACCCCACACCGAAGTTGTCCCCACCTCAAACTTGTGCTGCCCTGATACACCCAAGGGAGCCCTACAAACTGACATCAGGAACCTGGACTGCTGAGTTTTCTTTCCCAGGGAAAATGGCCAAAGGATATGCCCGGTGGCCCCTGGCCCTGACTGCAAAAAATCCTTATATCGAAGGATGGACCCCACACCGAAGTTGTCCCCACCTCAAACTTGTGCTGCCCTGATACACCCAAGGGAGCCCTACAAACTGACATCAGGAACCTGGACTGCTGAGTTTTCTTTCCTAGGGAAAATGGAAAAAAGATGTCCCCAGGGGCGCCTGGCCCTGACTGCAAAAAATCCTTATATCGAAGGATGCACCCCACACCGAAGCTGTCCCCACCTCAAACTTGTGCTGCCCTGACAGACACAAGGGAGCCCTACAAACTGACATCAGGAACCTGGACTGCTGAGTTTTCTTTCCCAGGGAAAATGGCCAAAGGATGTGCCCGGGGGCCCCTGGCCCTGACTGCAAAAAATCCTTATATCGAAGGATGGACCCCACACCGAAGTTGTCCCCACCTCAAACTTGTGCTGCCCTGATACACCCAAGGGAGCCCTACAAACTGACATCAGGAACCTGGACTGCTGAGTTTTCTTTCCCAGGGAAAATGGCCAAAGGATGCGCCCAGGGGTGCCTGGCCCTGACTGCAAAAAATCCTTATATCGAAGGATGGAGCCCAGACCAAAGTTGTCCCCACCTGAAACTTGTTCTGCCCTGATAGACCCAAGGGAGCCCTACAAACTGACATCAGGAACCTGGACTGCTGAGTTTTCTTTCCCAGGGAAAATGGAAAAAGGGTGTGCCCAGGGGCCCCCGGCCCTGGACTGGGACCTCACTGCAAAAATTCCAAATATCGAAGGATGGAGCCCAGACCGAAGTTGTCCCCACCTCAAACTCGTGCTGCCCTGATAGACCCAAGGGAGCCCTACAAACTGACATCAGGAACCTGGACTGCTGAGTTTTCTTTCCCAGGGAAAATGGAAAAAGGATGTGCCCGGGGGCCCCTGGCCCTGACTGCAAAAAATCCTTATATCGAAGGATGCACCCCACACCGAAGTTGTCCCCACCTCAAACTTGTGCTGCCCTGATAGACCCAAGGGAGCCCTACAAACTGACATCAGGAACCTGGACTGCTGAGTTTTCTTTCCCAGGGAAAATGGAAAAAGGATGTGCCCAGGGGCCCCTGGCCCTGGGCAGAGCCCTCACTGCAAAAAATCCTTATATCGAAGGATGGACCCCACACCGAAGTTGTCCCCACCTCAAACTTGTGCTGCCCTGATAGACCCAAGGGAGCCCTACAAACTGACATCAGGAACCTGGACTGCTGAGTTTTCTTTCCCAGGGAAAATGGAAAAAAGATGTGCCCAGGGGCCCCTGGCCCTGACTGCAAAGAATCCTTATATCGAAGGATGGAGCCCAGACCGAAGTTGTCCCCACCTCAAACTTGTGCTGCCCTGATACACCCAAGGGAGCCCTACAAACTGACATCAGGAACCTGGACTGCTGAGTTTTCTTTCCCAGGGAAAATTGCCAAAGGATGTGCCCAGGGGCCCCTGGCCCTGGGCTGGGACCTCACTGCAAAAAGTCCTTATATCGAAGGATGGAACCCAGACCAATGTTGTCCCCACCTCAAACTTGTGCTGCCCTGATAGACCCAAGGGAGCCCTACAAACTGATGCCAGGAATCTCGGCTTCTGAATTTGCTTTCACTATGTAGATTACTCTCATTCATTGGCAGGGCCCTGCGATCCCCTTGGTTTTCAGGTCCCACGTTTCCTTTTGCCTCCTCAATGTCAAAACCTCATTGGATTTCCCTCATCTTGCATATCCCACCCCCAAGTACTCAGGGATTTTTTTTTCATGCCGAATACCTGTTGTAATCTGACCATACAAAGCTTCGGCTTGATTTTTTCTGTGCTGGATTTCTCCTTGGGAAATCTGCCACCATATAACCCTAACCACAACCACTTTGCTTTGCTCAGAATTCACAACCTTCAGACCAGCATCATGGCACCTTACCCTCTGGCCCTCCACTGGCACCTTCCCAAATCATTCCAGTAATGCTCCACATTTTCAGTGGGCATCCTGTCTCACCCTCATCCTGACCCTAAAAATACACCAAGGAATTCTAAAATAGCCATTAGGAAGGTATAACAATTCTCTAAAAGATGCCAGAGAAAGCCTTCAAAAATCCCCTAAGTATTCCTAATAGCCCTGCAAAAAAAAAACACTCAAGGAAGCCTGCTCTGCCTCCAAACCCCTTCCTGTTGCCCTCTAGCCCACAGATGTCATCCCTACCTTTTCGCAGCAGGTCCTGTTGTCCTCTGAGGGTTCTGGCGTTGTCCTGGTGCGAGGGTCGCTGCCCTGTCCCACTGGGAGGCTTCCGGTGTGGTCTCGCTGTCAGGCTTGCTGTGCTGCTGTTGTTAGGGGTGAAAAGGGAAAAGGCTGCTTAGGGTGAGGTTAGGGCTGGGTGAGGGGTGCCGCACCTGTACCCTAACTTGCCTCCTAAGCTGTACCCTGTAGCCCTGATCTCCACTGGACTGTCCAACCCTCAGACCCTCTCCCTTCACCCCTGACCCCTCCCTCAGCCCCCCAGCCTCAGGCTCTGGCTGTCACCCTTGAACCCCCCTTTGCCCCTCAAGCCCCTCTCAGCTGCCCCTCAGCTCCTGTGTGCCACCCTTAATCCCTCTCCTCTGCCCCTCAGCCCCCAGCTTCTCTGTGTCACCCTCCAGCTGCCCCTGCCCCCCTCAGCATCTCTCTGTGTCACCCACTGTCCCCTCCCCTGTTCCCCCCTCAGCTCCCAGCCTCTGTCACCCTCAAGCTGTCCCTCAGCCTCTATGCCATGAAAAGACCCTAAAAAACCCACAAAAATGCCCTAAAAAAACCCTCATCTTCAAAATGTCTTAAAACCCCGACAAAAACATGAAAATAGCCTCAGAATGCCCTTAAAATACAATAAAAATACTCTACTTTAAAAAGCCCCTAAAACACCCCTAAAAACCCCCAAAGAACCTTTAAAAAATATCTCTAAATATTCCTAGAAGAGCTCTAAAAATAGCCCCAAAATCCTTAAAACACATTGATGAGACCCTAAAGAAACACCGCAGCGAGGAAGGCTGGAGAACACGAAGCCGCGCTCCCGGCCCCGGGCGCAGCGCGGCTCCGGCAGGAAAGCGGCTCCTCCGGCAGGCAGAGGCGGCGCCGCGCCGGCAGACCCCCGCCCGCTGCCCCCGGCCCGGCGGGGCCAGCACCGGGCCCGGGGGGCCCCGGCGGCGCCCGAGCCCCGCGCCCGGAGCGGACGGAGCAACGGCACCGGCCGGCACCGGCGCGGCGCCCGCGCCGCCTCCCCCGCCCGCCGGCCCGGCCAAAGCTCCGCTCGGCTCCGCACGGCTCGCACCGGCGCGGCTCCGGCGGGCCTGCGGCAGCCCAGCCGCGCCCAGCTCCCCTTCCGCCCCGGCCAGCCCCGGCACTGCCGGCAGGGCTCCGCGCCGGACCCTTTGCTGCCGGGCCGGGGGCAGAAGAAGCGCCCCGAATGCAGCGGCACAGCCCGATCCCCGCCCTGCCAGCGCTGCCACGGCTGCAGCTCCCTTCCTCTGAAGCCCCGACTCTGACGCCACGCTCCGGCGCTCACCTCACCCTAACAAGGGAAAAGAAATGTAGGCTTCCCTTCAATCGTGTCCCCTAGAAGAGAAGAAAAGAAGTGGCTTTCCTCAAATGATGGCAAAAGGGGGCTTTTTACATCAGTCCAAACCCCTTAAAAGGTGGGACCACAGGACTGCCCCCTCCAATTCAACCCCAGGATGACAAAATTTCAAAGGGAAAGGAGAAAAGTCCCCGCTATAAAGGCACAGCACCGGCTCACCTGCTTGGCTGCTGCTTCTCGGCACAAAGGTTTGTCCCTGGGCTCCTCCTTTGAGCAATGCTCCACGTATCCAAGTGGGGATCCAGGTGATCCCCCGGACCCTGTCCGAAGCGCTCACCGTCCTTCCAGGAGACAGCCCCGCGAGCCCCCCACAAACTCCTCTTCTTCAGCAGCTCCGTGCAAAACCTGGCTGAGGCAAACCCTCACCCTTAAATAACCTCCCCCTGGCAGGACACGCCCCTCCTCCTCATCAACTTAACAGCTCGCACCTGTGGCTGCTCTGAGCCCTCATCAACTTAACAGCTTGCACCTGTGCCTGCTCTGAGCCCTCATCAACTTAACAGATCGCACCTGTGGCTGCTCTGAGCCCTCATCAACTTAACAGCTCACACCTGCTGCTGTTGCCACTCTCCAACAGCGTCTCTTGGTCTCTCCCTCTCCAGCACACAGCCCACTTCTCACAGACACAGATCCAACAGAAATCTGCTACAGGTGTCGGCTTTTCTTAATCCACCTGGTTACACGATTAAAACACATATATGCATTGATGGTCATTGAGAGAAAGCTTTCCCCTGGAGAAAACAGTCCTTTTGCCGGCACACTTTGATACACCATGGCAAAAAGCAGAATCTGCACCAAATCCTAAGACCCCTGCCGAGGAACCCAGCCCTGCCTGGGACACCCAAAGCAGCAGACCTCGAAAAAGGAGGGGAAAAGTCAAGCTTGGAGTGGAAAAAGAGGATAGAAGTACAGCAGCCTTTAAAAATGCCTGCACGGAGCAATAGTGGGAATCAGACACATTTCTTCTTTCCTTGCTTTCTGTGATGACATAAATAGGAAGTAAGAACACTTTAAACAAAAGGCAGACCTAGGATTTTACAGGTCTTTATTTTGGCAGGCTGCATGACAAACACCTCTTCAGGGACTGCGACGCCTTTTGGGGAATGGCAGAGAACGGAGGCAAAAGGTGCCGGGAGCCCTTTCTGTTCCCTTCAGCCCCTGCAGCTGCTCCGCTGGTTTCAGGGCACTCGCTTGGTTCGTTCCTAGAGAAAAAGGCTAGGGCATGATTTTCAAAACTACTGCCCGTCCCCAGTCAGAGTTTCCTACATTCCTGGGTACAAATGAGTGGATGGAGAGAGTGGATGGATGCTGTCCAGCAGTGTCCCCAGGGGCATCTGGAGTGTTCACACTGCTGAGCTGAGAAAAACTCACCAAACCCAGCCCAGGGGCCTGTGATCCTCCACCCACCCGGGGGAACTCCAGGCACTGTAAACAGAGGCCACAGCACACACCAGGCTCTGCTGTGCCCGGTGAGGAGTCTCTGTATGAGCCCTGAGCCCTGGCATCGCCTCCCAAACACCACAGAGACCTCTTGTGCCATCAGAGAAAAGCCCTGGAGCAAACGTGTGTCCCCAGCACGATCAACAAGAGATGCAGAATTACCTCCTCAATAAAAACACTGTTTCTGATGGAAATGTTACCTCTGTCGACTGTGAGGATTTTATAGGAATACTGGCTCAAGAATTCAGTGACTTCAGGGATTCCATACCACAGGTTCCTGGGACTGCTTGGGCATCCAGAGCCTATAGTATTGGTTGAACTGGTAGAGCTGAGGATACTTAGCAGCTTTCAGGGACTCGGGATCTTTGTCACAGAGCTGGAACGTCACGCAGGGAGCAAGGGGTTCTCTCGGAGAGTGCAGGAGGCCAGTGAAAACAGCACCAAGGTCCTCCACGACGTCTGCTCCTAGAAAAGCCAAATAAATTAAACTATTGACATGAGCACAGACACTGGGGCAACCTTCCTTACTTTGGGCCTTGCCAGCAGCCCACAGAGCCTCACGCAGAAAAGAACTGAATGAGATCAAAAAGTGTTCCTAGTGACCTAGACAGGTGCTCCTGGCCACTGAGGTACCTGAAAAGCCCTCCAGACATCATCAGCTCTTGCTTAAGCAAATAATCCACATTCACTTGTTGTGCCAAAAACACGCCCGGCCCTTAACAGGGAGAGACCCTGCCAGGCACCGCCTCAGAGAAGAACCGAGCTGTACTGGGGGGACACACCCAGGCAACGTGTACAAGTTAAACAGAATTTTCTCTCAGAACTGGGACTTTCAGCACCCCCCAGGTGCTACTCGACTGCCACAGACACACAGAGGGCTTCGTGAGGTGCTCTGGGGTTGGCCAGTCCTGCTCCAAGCCCTGCTGATGCCCCGGTGGTTTTAAGGATGTCCTCAAGGAGGTGGTAGAACCTCACAGTGTTTGCCCCTGGAGCTTAATTTCTGAAGTTTTCCTTGGGAAACGCACCCACTTCCTACTTAGCAATGCAGTCCCCTCTCCCTGCTCTCAGGAAGAGCTGCCCACAGGCACGGGAACCACCTTCCTCTCCTGATCGCCACGCTCTGCCCTTAAAACGCTGTGTTACTGAGGCCAACTACTTCCAGACCAAGACTGTCCATGCAGGGACAGTGTCCCTTCTCTTCAGGGTCAGGGAAAAAGGGCAGAAGCACCTACAGAGCTTCAATGCCCCTCCTGAGCACAAAGCACCATGAATCTGAACCTCCTGCTGCCTGCAGGGAAGATAATAAAATGCCTCAAGGTAAAAAATTATAAACGGTAAAAAATTATTACAAGAGGGTAGAAGTGATGCCGCTTTCACTCCACTGCTAGAAATGACACATAAAACAAAAAAAAAACCTGTACCTGTTCCGTTTTCAGACTGAAACAACAGCATATTCCTGGCTGCTCATGCAGCAGGGACAACAGCACTGAAGGGAAATGTTTGGATAATCACGTCTTCATTTAAAGAGAACCCAATTCCTTCATCTAAGCCATCACTGCCCTCCATCAGAACAGCCAGCATATCCACGACATCTAATAAGCGAAGGAAAAAATGTAAGCAGAGGATCCAGACTGACTGGGAAAACAACAGAGGTAGAATGCAACATTCCAGGAACACAAGGTAGCTTTTTAGTCACAAAAAAATGAAAAAAAAAAAAAAACCCACCCAAAAAAACTAAAAAAAAAAAACCCAAAAACCCCCAAAGGCACATTTGCCAGGCAATACAATGTTAGGGGCAGCACAAAAATCACAGCTGTACTTCACTCTGCCTTTCAAAGCTGCTGTCCAGCACAGGTTGCCCACAGAAGCTGTGGCTGCCCCCGGATCCCTGGAAGTGTCCAAGGCCAGGCTGGACAGGGCTTGGAGCACCCTGGCATGGTGGAAGGTGTCCCTGCCCATGGCAGGGGTGGAACGGGACGAGCTTTAAATAAAGGTGCCTTCCCATCCAAACCCTTCTGGGATTCCACGATTCTGTGAGCAGCCCCAGGCAGAAGGACTAGATTTCCATTGTGGTTCGGAAATGCTGCTGCAAGAGCACAAACAGATTTCAAATACTGTTCAAGTGGCACAACCACATCAAAAATTACGTCTGGGGGTAAAGTGGCAACTCTGCAATTCCAACCTCTGATACCAAGGACACATGGAGGGCTGAATCCGGGGGGAGTTCGGGGTCCGAGTCGGGGTCGTCTTCATGAGCCACCAGCCTGGGGACCCAAAAATTGAAAGGAACCCCAAATCATGGGGGGGACCCAAAATTGGGGGGGTCCTGGGGGGCTCTGGAAGGTCTTTGGGGCATCCCAGGAGGAATTTTGGGGTGTCAGGGGGTTTTTGGGGAGTCATGAAGGGAATTTAGGGGGTCTCAGTGGAGTTTTGGGGCTCCCAGGAGGAATTTCAGGGACCCTGATGGGAATTTTGGGGGTCCCAGGGGGGCTTGTGGTGTCCTGAGGTAAATTTTGGGGGTCTCGGGTTTTTTGGAAGGAATTTTGGGGGTCCCAAGTAGAATTTTGTGGGTCCTCTGGAGGGGTTTGGGGTTCTGAAGGGAATTTTGGGGGTCTCAGGGAGTTTTTGGGGGGTGCCAGGAGGAATTTTGGGGTCCTGAAGGGAAATTTGGGGGTCCCAGGGGGGGTTTTGGGGTCCGAAAGGAAATTTTGGGAGTCCCGGGGGGGTTTTGATGTCATGAAGGGAATTTTGGGCTTCCCAGGGGGTTTTTGGGAGGAATTTTGGGGGTCCTAAGTAGAATTTTGTGGGTCCTAGGGGGGGTTGGGGTCCTGAAGGGAATTTTGGGGGTCTCAGGGGGTTTTGGGGGGTCCCAGGAGGAATTTCGGGGACCCTGATAGGAATTTTGGGGCTCCTGGGGGGGGTTTTGGGGTCCCGAAGAGAATTTTGGGCGTGCCAGGGGGGTTTTGGAGTCCTGAGGAGAATTTTGAGGATCTCAGGTGGTTTTTGGGGGGAATTTTGGGGGTCCCGAGTAGAATTTTGGGGGTCCTTGGGGGTGTGGGGTTCTGAAGGGAATTTTGGGGGTCCCAGGGGGGTTTTTGGGGTCCTGAAGGGAATTTTGGGCGTTCCAGGGGGAGTTTTGGAGTCCTGGGGAGAATTTTGAGCGTCTCAGGGGGTTTTTGGGAGGAATTTTGGGGGTCCCGAGTAGAATTTTGGCGGTCCCAGGGGAGGTTTTGGGGTCCTGAAGGGAATTTTGGGGGTCCCATGGAAGGTTTTGAGGTCCTGGAGAGGTTTTTGGGGGGTTCTCAGGGAGTTTTTGGGGTCCCAGGAGCAATTTCAGGGGTCCTAAAGAGAAATTTGGAGGTCCCAGTGTGGAGTTGCGTTATTTGTATGTTTTATTATCCCTGTATTATGTATTGGTTTATTCCTTTGTACCCCCGTGTGCAACTTGGTTTATCCCCAGTTTTCCCGCCTTGTCCTCCCTTCCCGCCTTCCCAGTATCTATCCATCACCCTGAAAGAGACATTTTACCCCCCCCGGGTGCCTTGTCTATCACTCAGTGCCCCTTCCCATCCATCCAGAAGCTTCTACTCAGGGCACCGGGTGATTGGGCGAGGACCTGGGGCTCCCCCCATATCCTTCCCCCATTGGACCCCACCATATCCCCCCATCCCGGAGCCACCCCCTATCCCTATCCCCATTGGTCGTCGGTTACCCCTCCCTTACAGTTTATAAGCCAGTGCAAGCACCTTGTGCTTGTTCCTGTTGGCTGGCACCGTTCTAGGATATTTGGCCCCGTTGGGCTACAATAAACTCGGACTTAGCCCCCAGCAGGATCCGCTCTTCATTTACCACCGCGAGGCTTGCTAGCGCTGCCCAGAACCCACAAAAGCACTCTCCAAACCCCAGCTGGGAGCGGCGGAGGGTGCCTCCATCACCCGCCCTCGCCCCACAAGAGCTAGCCGGGGCTGAGAGAAAAGGGATTTGGGGCGGGAGCGCGGCAGCTGGCGCCCAACGTGCGGCCCCGTTTTCGCGGCGTTGGACCCCTCGTTTGAGGATTGTAGGGTCGTGCGGACCCGAAGATCCCAGGACGTGTTTTGGGGTCCTGAAGGGAATTTTGGGGCTCCTGGAGAGGTTTTGGAGTCCTAGGGAGAATTTTGGGGGTCTCAGGGGCTTTTTGGGAGGAATTTTGGGGGTCTCGAGTAGAATTTTGGGGATCCTGAGGGAGGTTTGGGGGTCCTGAAAGGAATTTTGGGGATCTCAGGGGGTTTTTGGGGGTCCTAGGTGGAATTTCAGGTGTCCTGGGGCCTATTTTGAGGGTCCCAGTGGGGTTTTGGGGGTCCCAGGGTGATTTCGGGGTCCCGAGGCTGATTTTGGGGGATCCTGCTGGGTTTTTCTGGGGGTCCCGGGAGTATTTTTGGGGGATCCCGCTGGGTTTTTTTGGGGGTCCCGAGAGTGTTTTTGGGGTCCCCCTCTCACCAGTCCATGGCCGGTTCCACTCCCTGGTTCCCGGTCAGCGCCAGGGCCTTCGCCCTGCGGGACCGGAGGGCTCCCGCTTATTTTTGGGGGGGTTTTTGGCCTTTTCCCCATTTTTTGCCTTTCCCGCATTTTTGGGCTCCTAAACCGTTTCTTTGTGCGATTTTCCCACATTTTCAGATCTTTTTCCCACTTTTCGGCTTTCGCCGACTTTGGTCACTTCCCCCCCATTTCCGATCCCATTTTCGCCCTTTCATCCCCAATTTTTGGGCTCTTTTCCCATTTTTAGTCACTTTCCCCCCATTTCCGCGTTCTCCCATCCCGATTCCAGGTTCCTTTTCCCGCTTTTTGTCCTTTTTTTCCCGTTTTTTCACTTTTTTCCCACATTTTTTTGGGCACTCTCCTGGCGCAGTTCCCGCGTCCGGTCCCTCGTGGCAGCTGCGCACGCGCAGGAGCCACCACAGAGACGGTCCATAGAGATGAATGGGAGGTCCTCCAGGAGCATAGAGACGAGCCGGAAGTTCCATGAAACCATAGAGACGAACAGGAAGTCCTCCAGAAACCATAGAGATGAACCGGAAGTTCCATAAGATCATAGAGACGAACAGGAAGTCCTCCAAAAACCATAGAGATGGGCTGGAAGTTCTATAAAACCATAGAGATGAACCGGAAGTCCTCCAGAAACCATAGAGACTAACCGGAAATTCCATAAAACCATAGAGATGAGCCGGAAGTCCTCCAGAAACCATAGAGACGAGCCGAAAGTTCCATTTTTGTGGAGAAATGATGGGAAACAAGCCCATTCTATAATGTCAACAAGTTTCAGTTTATTCCAAGCACGCATGTACAGTTATACCCGTTATAATGAAGCTCATACATATTGCAAAACTGAGGGTCCTCATTGGTGTCTCTAGAACAGGTCAACCCCGCCTTTGGGGCTTTCTATGCTTTGTTTTCCCTCACACTTATCTCTTTGCTGACTGTTCTGCTGCTGGGAACCAGCTCACCCAAGGACGTAAGGCGCCACCGCTGAGCTGCCTGCAGCCCAAAACCCACCCAAAAATACCCCAAAATTGTCCTAAAAACACCCCCAAAAAACCCACCCAAAAATACCCAAACCCTCCTAAAAATACCCAGAAAACTCACCATAAAATCCCCAAAACCAGCCCAAAACCCTCCCAAAAATACCCCAAAAAATCCACCCAAAAATACCCTAAAACCCACCAAAAAATACCCCAAAGCCATCTCAAGAATACCCAAAAACCCTGCCCAAAACCACCCTGAAACCCCAAATTAACCCTAAAATATCCCTGAGCTCCCCAAACCCCAAAATTTCTTCCCCAAACCTCAAAATTCACCCCTGACCCCCAAAATTCACTTCTGGGTCTTGTCCTCAGGGGCCAGCGGCTGCCGGGGCCCCCCCAGGCCCGAGGGCAGCGCTCTGAAACCCGGCGGGAGTTCAGGGTCCGAGTCGAGGTCATCCTTATGAGCCACCAGCCAGGGGACCCAAAAACCTGGGGAAACCCCGAATTGGGGGGGGACCCAAAATGGGGGGGGGGGGTCATGGGGAGTTCTGGAAGGTCTTTGGGGCATCCCAGGAGGAATTTTGGGGTGTCCGGGGGTTTTTGGGGAGTCGTGAAGGGAATTTTGGGCGTCTCCGGGAGTTTTTGGGGGGACCCAGGAGAAATTTCAGGGGTCCTAAAAGGAAATTTGGAGGTCCCAGGGGGGGTTTTGGGGTCCCGAAGGGAATTTTGGACCTCCCAGGGGGCGGTTTGGAGTCTTGGGGAGAATTTTGGGGGTCTCAGAGGGCTTTTGGGAGGAATTTTGGGGGTCCCGAGTAGAATTTTGGGCTTCCCGGGGGGCTTTTGGGGTCCTGAAGGGAATTTTGGGGGTCTCAGGGGGTCTTTGGGGGTCCCAGGGGAGGGTTTGAGATTCCAAAGAGAATCTTGGGGGTCCCAGGGGGATTTTTGGGGCTCCTAAAGGGAATTTTTGGCTTCCCGGTCAGCGCCAGCGTTGCGGTACGGACAGCTGCTGGCGCGGGACAGAAATCCGCAACGCGTGGTGGCATGGACAGTGGCCGGCGAGGGACAACAAGCCTCCCTCGCCGCTGCCATCCTTCTCCGGCGCCGCCGCTCAGCCGCCTTCAGCCCTCCCCTCTACTCACAGACTCGCTGCTCGCTCCCGCCCCTCGCCCATCCCGGTGGTTTTGGGGTCGCGCTGGCTGCGGGGCTGCAGTACCGCCCTGTGTCCACAAGGCGGCAGCACTTGTCCAGCGAGTCCGCGACAAGATGGCGGCCCGTGGGGACCTTGACGGAGAGAGGTGTTTTTTGCCGATGCCTGTCGGCTCCCGCCAAAAACCCGCACGCTCGCGGCGCTGCTGACCCCACAGCCCGTGTGCACGGCATCGGAACCGCCGCGGAAAATCCCGTCGGGGGGCGCCGGCGGTGCGGGAGATTCAGGCGGTGTAAAAAACAGACACGGGTCCTCGAATTTCAACGTCCTCGCCACTCCCAAGATGGCGGCCGCGGGCGGCGGGCTGCAGTGCCGCTCTCTGCCCACACGGCGGCAGCACTGCGCCGTCAGCAGCGAATGCCCCAAAGATCCGCGCGGGAAAGAACGGAACAAAAAACCTGCCTCGGACCCGATAGGAACCGAAAGAAAAAACCTTTCCTCTTAGACTGCATTTCAATAGAGTTTATTTTTACATTTTCACATTTATATTCACATTCGGATTTGTAATGTGTATTGATGTATAATTGTATTTTTATAATTTCTTACATTTATTCCTATTATATTTTATTCCATTTTATATTTTTATATGTATGTTAATATATTGCTTACATATTTCTATAGTTATATTTGTATTTCTAAAAGGTCAGTTATTGAGTTAAAAGGGAAAATAATCCCTGCGTCCTTTCTTAATCGGACAGTTTAGTCTTGAAAAGACCTTGCAACAAGAGTTAATTAGCTGTTTTGTGCCTTGCTAAGGGAAAAGCTGCCGAACTCGGGGCTGTGAGACGGTGTCACTGGTGGGAAATAATAAACACCCGAGTCCCAACACGGAATGCGACTCCCAGCCAGAGCCCTGGCAGCTTTCATGCTGGAGAAATGTGGAGAAATCCTGGAGAAATGTGGAAAATCCTCCAAAATCCTGGAGAAATGTGGAGAAATCCTGCAAAGCCGGCAGGTTCAGGAGGCAGAGTGGCCCAAGGGACAGGGACAGGGCTCCTCCTGTCCGTGTGCAGCAGGAGAAACCTCCACGTCCAGTGGGATGGACTGGGACAAACTGGGATGAACTAGGACCAGCTCCCTCCCCTTCTCCCTGCCTCTCCTGGTTTAGGGTAATTTTGGGAGAAAAACCTCCAAAGGGGCTTCCTCTGGAAAAACAAATTCAAGCGGCCCCTCCCGTCAAGCTGGTTTGGGAGAAAGATTTCCCTGGAGAAAAGTGGGGAAAAGCTGGTTGTTTCGCAGGTAAAGCATTCACCGGCACCCAAAAACCCTAAAAATATCAAACCAAACAATCTCTTGCCGCTCCAAAAGCGACGACAAGCCCAGAAACGTCCCCCAGTGTGCTGCAGCCCGGCTCGGCCTCTCATCAGTCCCTCAGGTGGGCCAGGTGTGAGGAGGGGATTTTAAGGGTTCTCTTTTGTCAGGGGTCTGGTTTTGTTATCGGTACATTTAATTAGTGACCCCAATTTATCTGCTATCCATAAATTTGATTAGTGACTGACTGGAGCCGGCTTTGCCCACAATGGTGTTTGTGTGGGAAGGGGCTTGAGGGGGTTTTGGCAGGAAGGATTGTTGGGGTGTATCGGGGGGGATTTGGGGGAGCTGAGGCTTCTTGGGAGGGATTTGGGGACCCCAAGCCAGAGGCACCGGGAGACGCAAGGGCGGTTTGGGGGGGATCTGGGGGTCTCCAGCGTGTTTTGGGGGTGTCTCCGTGGAATTTGGGGT
Organism: Lonchura striata; assembly: GCF_046129695.1. NCBI lineage: Eukaryota > Metazoa > Chordata > Aves > Passeriformes > Estrildidae > Lonchura > Lonchura striata. The sequence continues at coordinate 352,313 of NC_134639.1, read as the reverse complement.
CACCGGGGCCTCGGGGGGAGCAGAAATCACAGCAGGACCGCAGGGCGTGACTGAGCAGAGTTTATTGGGGGGTGGTCGCCCCGTCACAGCCCCCTGTGACTGAGCAGGGTTTATTGGGGGGTGGTCGCCCAGTCACAGCCCCCTGTGACTGAGCAGGGTTTATTGGGGGGTGGTCGCCCCGTCACGGCCCCCTGTGACTGAGCAGGGTTTATTGGGGGGTGGTCGCCCAGTCACAGCCCCCTGTGACTGAGCAGGGTTTATTGGGGGGTGGTCGCCCCGTCACGGCCCCCTGTGACTGAGCAGGATTTATTGGGGGGTGGTCGCCCTGTCACGGCCCCCCCTCATCCCGACCCCCCCCCCAGCAGAGGCACCCGCAGCCCGGCGGGGCGGGGGGCGAGGGGGGTCGCCCCCCGACCCCTCCCCAGCCGGGGCGGCGGCGCTTCGGGGGCTGCGGGCAGCAGCGGGGCGGGTCGCGACAGCGACAGCGACAGCGCGGGTCGCGATGGAGAGCGGCGGGGCGGGGAGGGTCGCGATGGAGCGTGTCGCGATGGAGCGGGTCGCGATGGAGCGGGTCGCGATGGAGCGGGTCCCGATGGAGCGTGTCGCGATGGAGCGGGTCGCGATGGAGCGGGTCGCGATGGAGCGGGTCCCGATGGAGCGGGTCGCGATGGAGCGGGTCGCGATGGAGCGGGTCCCGATGGAGCGGGTCGCGATGGAGCGGGTCGCGATGGAGCGGGTCGCGATGGAGCGGGTCCCGATGGAGCGGGTCCCGATGGAGCGGGTCGCGATGGAGCGGGTCCCGATGGAGCGGGTCCCGATGGAGCGGGTCGCGATGGAGCGTGTCGCGATGGAGCGTGTCGCGATGGAGCGGGTCGCGACGGGCAGGGTCGCGATGGAGCGGGTCGCGATGGAGCGGGTCACGATGGAGCGGGTCGCGACGGGCAGGGTCCCGATGGAGCGTGTCGCGACGGGCAGGGTCCCGATGGAGCGGGTCGCGATGGAGCGTGTCGCGATGGAGCGGGTCGCGATGGAGCGGGTCGCGATGGAGCGGGTCGCGACGGGCCGGGTCGCGGTGACAGAGCAGGTCGCGGCGGAGCGGGCGGCGCTGGGCTGTGTCGCGACAGAGCCGGCGGCAGCAGCATCGCGGCGGCTCCGCATCCTGGGGGGCTCCGGGGGGCTCCGGGCTCCAGGGCCGGGGGTCCCAGGGGGGCTCCGGGCTCCAGAGCTGGGGGGTCCGGGGGGACCCGGCTGGGTCTAGGGGGGGCCAGGTGGGATCTGGGGAATCCCAGAGGGGTCCCGGGACACCCGCGGGGTCCTGGCGGGGTCTCGAGGGGTCCCAGGGGGGTCTCGGGGGCTCCGGGTCCCAGAGCTGGGGGGTCCGGGGGGGCCTGGGCAGCTCCGGGCTCCAGGGGCTGGGGTCCCACGGGGGTCTGGGGGGGTTCGGGGAGTCCCACGGGAATCTCGGGGCGTCCCACGGGGATCTGGGGCGGTTCGGGGGGTCCCACGGGGGTCGGGGGGGGACGGGGGGTGCTTTGCGGGGCTCGCGGCTCCAGAGCTGGGGGGCCCGGGAGGGTCTGGGAGGGGCTCGGGGTGGGTCCGGGGAACCCCAGGGCAGTCTTGGGGGCTCCCAGGGGGTGCGGGAGGGACCCGGGGGGTCCCAGGGGGTCTCGGTTCTCCAGATTTTGGGGGCCCGAGGGGGTCTGGGGGCGCGGGGGGCTCTCCCGGGTGGAGGGTCCGGGCTGAAGGCTGGGGGGGCCGTGGGGGTCCAGCCTGCATCCCCCCCCATCTTCTCCTCCTCCTCTCCATGGGGCAGCTGTGGGGACCCCCAAAAGGGGGAGGGTGGCGGCGGGAGCCCCCCGGGGCCCCCCCAGGTCTGGGGGAGCCCCCCGGGGGTCTCATCCTCGGCTGAGCTCCAAGAGAAAGGGTTCTGGGGAGAGAGGGGGGCATCAGCAAAACGCCCCCGAAAGCAGTGGGGGCTCCCCCGGACCCCCCAAACCACACACTCACCTTCCACTCTCCGAGGGCTCCGAAAATGGGGCTGGGGGCGCGGGGGAGCTGCAGGGAGAGGCGGGGAGCAGTTTTAGGGGTAAATCTGGAGCAATTTGTGAGCGTTTGGGGGGCGCTTTTTGGAGCACTCACTGTATCGACAACACCGAGTGGGCTGGGGGTCCCAGCAGGGGGGTCCCCCGCATCCCACCCCCCCAAAATGAGCGCTGGGCCTGGGGGTCCTGGCCTCGCCTCTCCCTGCGGTGCGCCCTGACCTGCTGGAGACAACGCTTTATTTGGGGAGGGAAATACAAAGGTAAGAAAAACCCCTTTGTGGTAAAGACCCGGTACCTGGGAGCTGGGCGGGGGTCCGGTGGGCCAGGAAGACCCCCAGGTCCAGGGGTCCCCGTCGGTGCCTCCTGAGCGCGGCCACGAGCCCGCGGCGCCGCTCGCTCACCAGCTCCCGCCCCACGAACGCCCCGAAGCCCACCAGCAGCGAGCCCAGGCCGGCCGCCAGCTCCTTCAGCGGCTCGCCCGGGACCCCCGCGGGCTCCCCCTCCTCAATTTGGGGGGCTGGCGGGGGGCTGCCCCCGCTGGGGCTCAGCAGGCGCCGCACGTCCAGCGACTTGACCATGTGGTTAAACATGCCGCGGTGGGACAGGCGGTTCTGGGTGATCACCACGGGCTTTGGGGGGCGCAGGGGGCTCCCCAGGGCGAGACCCCTGCCCGGGCGGGGCAGCAGCCAGGGGGGGGCCCGCTGGGAACCCCCCACGGGCAGCCTGGGGCCAAACTTGGCGGCGTTGCGCTCCCGCTTGGTCCGCAGGCGCTTGGATTTGAGGGGGATTTTGGCCGGGGCGGCGAGCGGGCGGCTCATGGCGGCGGCTGGGGAAAAGATGGGAAAAAGGAGGTGTTTGAGGAGTTTTCACCCTTCAGGTGCCACCCACCACCTCCAAGGATCCCCGTTCCCTCCATGGAGCCCCTTGGCACTCACAGGACACCAGTTCACCCCACAACCCAGGACCTCACAATTATTCCCCAGATTCCCCCCATTTCCACCTCAAAACCCCTCATTTCCCCCTCAGATACCGCCCAAAATCCCCAGTACCCCCTGAAGTGCTCTCAGACCACATTCCAGCCCCCATTTTCCCCTCAGGGTCTCCCATTACCCTTAGGACCCAGAGTTCCCCTCAAAACCCCTCATTTCCACCTCAAAACCCCTCATTTCCCCCTCAGATACCGCCCAAAATCCCCAATACCCCCTGAAGTGCTCTCAGACCACATTCCAGCCCCCATTTTCCCCTCAGGGTCTCCCATTACCCTTAGGACCCAGAGTTCCCCTCAAAACCCCTCATTTCCACCTCAAAACCCCTCATTTCCCCCTCAGATACCGCCCAAAATCCCCAATACCCCCTGAAAGGTCCTCAGACCCCATTCCAGCCCCCATTTTCCCCTCAGGGTCTCCCGTTACCCGTAGGACCCAGAGTTCCCCTCAAAACCCCTCAGCTCCCCCTCAGACAACCCCAATACCCCCGAAGAGCTCTCAGGCCCCACTCCAACCCCCATTCCCCCTCAGATCTGCCCCCAGAGCCCCTCCATTCCTCTCCAGGACCCGTATTTCCCTTCAGCATTCCCAAATTTCCCCATTTTTCCCCCAATTCCCCCACCCCACCTGCCCCCCCCCACGCCTCACGGTGGGCGGGGCCAGCGCCGGCGGCCGTTAGGAGCTTGAATTTTCCCGCGCTTCGCTGCGATTGGTCCGCGGCCCCAGGGCTCGGCCGCTGATTGGCTGAGGGCGCAGAGGCGGGAAAGGCGCTGCGAGGGAGGGGTCTCCGTGAGAACGGGGGGGGGGGCAAGTCTGAGGGGAGTTGGGAAAAATGAGGGAAAAAAGGGAAAAAAATTAAAAATCGGGGGCAAAAGGGGAGAAATGGGGCGCAGTGAGGGAAATTTGGGGTAACTGAGAGGGAAAATGGGAGGAGAACAGAGAGAATGGGAAATAATGGAAATTGGGGAAAAATGGGAGAATGGGGGGGGTATGAAAAACGCCAATCACGTGCCTTTTTAAATTTTAAAAGTTTAATAATAATAAAATGGTTATAGAAATAGTAACACAATTAGAGTAATAAAGTTTAGAATTAGAATTAGAACAGAGAGAATGGGAAATAATGGAAATTGGGGAAAAATGGGAGAATGGGGAGGTATGAAAAACGCCAATCACGTGCCTTTTTAAATTTTAAAAGTTTAATAATAATAAAATGGTTATAGAAATAGTAACACAATTAGAGTAATAAAGTTTAGAATTAGGGCAACTACAAGACAATAAAAAGCAAAGAATTATGGATGTCCGGATGATCAAAGTCACGAAAAGCACACCATGTGAACAAAGGAATTACCCTTAAACTAATACACTTGTTGTATATTCATATATCTTTCATGGTTATGCATACATTCTATTTAAAACAAGAAACTTGGAGAAGGGAGCAAATGGGATAGAATGGGGGATTTGGGAATAATAGGAAAAATTGGGAGAAATGGGCGAAAAACCGGATAAAATGTGGGAAACTTTGGATAATGGGGTAAAACAGGGGGAAACATGATAATGGGGTAAAATGGGGAATTTTGAGGAAATTAGGGACAATGGGAGGAAACCAGTGGTCTCACCCTCATTATTTATTCAAAACTTATTAAAGATTAATTAATTGTTTATTAGCGATTCATCAGCTCCAGTTTTATTTTGGGGAGGGGCTTGGCATCAGCGCCGCCTTGAGATACCAAAGCAAAGCCTTCGTGGGGTCGGGGGGCACGCAGGGGTTTGGGGAGGGGTCTTTGGGACCCCCCCTCATTTTTGGGGGGCTTTTAAGGCTTCTCCAGGAGCCCGTCGGCAGGGGGGGTACCCACGTCCTGGTAGGTGGGCTGAACCCCCCGGGAAATGTCCTCGTACATGGAGCACTCATCCAGGTTCAGCCCCTGGGGAGGGAAATTGGGGTCAGGGGTTTGGTTTGGGGTGAAGGACCCCCCCCAAACACACCCCAGACCCTTTTTTGGGGGGTTCAGGGTGTCACTGCCCACCCCCCCAGGTCACCTCATAAAGGTTTTCCTCCTCCAGGGAGATTTTCTTGGGCTGGAGGAGCCGCTCATTGGCCCAGCGCTTCTGGGAGGGGGAAAAAAGGGGTACAGGGGGGTTTGAGGGGGGGATTTGGGGGAAAAAATGGGGATTTGGGGTGATGGGGGCAAAAAAAGGGGTACAGGGGGTTTGAGGGGGGATTTGGGGGAAAAAGGGGTACAGAGGGGTTTGAGGGGGGGATTTGGGGTGATGGGGGCAAAAAAGGGGTACAGGGGGGATTGGGGAGGAATTGAATGGGAAACTGGGGGTCTTAGGGGGGGAATTAAGGGTGGCAGGGGGTATTTAGGGGCATCTGGAAGGGGATTTTGGGGAACCAGGAGGAATTGGGGTTGTCAGGACTGAAACATCAGGGACAGCAGGATCGGGACCAGGGATACCAGGACTGGGATTGGGGACACCAGGGCCGGGATTGGGGACACCAGAACCCCGAATTAGGGGCGGGGGTCCCCCCGGAGCCCCCTCCTCACCCTGAAGAGCAGCAGCAGCCCCGGCCCCGCAGCACACAGCAGCAGCAGCACTCCCTGCGCCGTCATGATCCTGTTCTTGGTGGCGTCTGCCAGGTCCAGGAACGGCACGGGCACGGGCTCTGCCGGAGCAGCCCGGCTCAGCCGCCCCGAAAACCTCCCCAAAACCCCCTCCGGGAGACCCCGCCCCAAAATCCCCAAGGGACCTCCGCCCCAAAACCCACCCCAAAATCCCCAGGGACCTCCGCCCCAAAACCCACCCCAAAATCCCCAGGGACCTCCGCCCCAAAACCTCCCCAAAATCCCCCCAAAATCCCCAGGAACTCTCGCCCCAAGAGCCCCCCGGGAGACCCCCACCCCAAACCCCCCCGGGAGCCCCCCACTCACCGAGGACCCTGACGAAGGTGCCGCAGGACTGCGCGGATGCATTCCTGAAGCTCACCCGGCAGAAGTAGAGCCCGCTGTGGTTGTGCTCCAGGTGCGCGAAGCTCAGCCTGGAGACCCCCGAGTCCCCCTGGCCCACCCAGCGCTCCCCGCCCTGGGCCGGCAGCTCCTGGGGCCAGGGGCACCCAAAGGTGCGGCCGCCGGGACACACCTGCAGCCAGGTGACGCGGGCGTCCGGCGGCTCGAAGCGGCACTCCAGGCTCAGGGACTCCCCGAGCTCGGCGGTCACGGAGGTGGGCACGGGCTGGACGTGGACCCCTCCCCCGGAGCCGCAGGAGAAGCCCCCGGGCCGGGTGGGCACCGTCAGCGCGGGGGTCTCCGGGAGTGAGGTGGGAGAGGCGAGGAAGGAGAGGTTGTGGCACTTGGAACCTGGGGGGACAAATTGGGGGGGTCACGGAGGGGCGCTGACCCCGTTTTGGGGGATCCCTGCACCCCCCCGTGGGTGGGGGTCTCCGGGCGTGGGGTGGGAGAGGCGAGGAAGGAGAGGTTGTGGCACTTGGAACCTGGGGGGACAAATTGGTGGGGGGGGTCGCTGAGGGGCGCTGACCCCGTTTGGGGAGGTCAGTGTGGACCCCCGTGGGTGGGGGTCTCCGGGCGTGGGGCGGGAGAAGCGGGGAAGGAGCTGTTGTGGCACTTGGAACCTGGGGGGGACAAATGGGGGATCACGGAGGGGCGCTGACCCCGTTTTGGGGGATCCCTGCACCCCCCGTGGGTGGGGGTCTTACACGGGGACCCTGCAGGTGGCACCGGGGGGAACCCCAGCCCTGCTGCCCCCCAATTCCTGCTCTGCCCCCCCAGTTCCAGCTCTTCCCCCCCAATTTCAGCTCTGTCCTCTCAATTTCATCTCTGTCCTCTCAATTTCAGCTCTGCCCCCCCAGTTCCAGCTCTGCCCCCCCAATTTCAGCTCTGTCCTCTCAATTTCAGCTCTGCCCCCCCAGTTCCAGCTCTGCCCCCCCAAATTTCAGTTCTGCCCCCCCAAATTTCAGTTCTGCCCCCCCAGTTTCAGCCCTGGCTGGGGACGGAAGCTGGGGGGGGGGTCCCAGGGGTGACACCAGCCCAGGTGGCTGGGGGGAAGCACCCGGAGGTTGTTTTTGGTTTTGGGGTCCCCCTGAGACCCCCTAAGGGGTTCAGGAGGGACCCATGGCCGTGGGTAACAGGGGACCCGCCCTTAAGGGGGGTGGGCACAGGTGGGACCCCCCAAAATCCCCAGACCCAAACCCTGAGACCCCGGAAGTCCTGAAACACCCCAAAAACCAGAGATGAGATCCTCAAGACCCCCAAGACCCCGGAAATGAGACCCTGGAACTCCTGAAACCCCCAGACCCAAACCCTGGGACCCCCAAGAGCCTCAGCCCCAAACCCCGACACCCCAGAACCCCTCAAACCCCCCCCCAGATCCAAACTCAAACCCCGAGATCCCCGAAGCCCCCAGCCCCCCCATCCCCCCCAGCGATACCTGGGAGGAGGAGGAGGAGGCTGAGGGTGAGGAGGGGGCTCGGGACCCCCCGTTTTGGGGGAGCCCCCCGGATTTGGGGAGCAGCCGCCATCAGCTGCGTGCGCCCAGGCCCGGCAGGAGATTCGCCCCAGTGCCCCGGGGGGAGGGAAGTGGGGGCGGCCCGCCCCAAAGTCCCCAGGGACCCCCGCCCCAAAATCCCCCTCCAAAATCCCCAGGGAACCCGCCCCAAAATCCCCAGGGACCCCCGCCCCAAAATCCCCCGGGACCCCAGAGGAGGGGACGGGGTGCGCGGGGGGCTTGGGGAATGGAGGATCTCGTGTTGGGCTCTCGGGATTTGGGTCTGGGGGCTCAGGAGTCCAGGGGTCTCAGCACCGGGATGTCACAGTCCGGCTCTGGGGGGTCTCAGGGGTGCCAAGATTTGGGTCAGGGGGCTCAGAGGATCCCCGAGTCACGGGCGTTCCTGGCACTGGAGTGGGGGTCTCGTTGGGGTGGCTCTGTGGGTCACACCCCGCGAGGGTTCCGTGGGTCCCACCCCATGGGGTTCTGTGGGTCCCACCCGTGGGTCCCACCCCATGGGGTTCCACCCGTGGGGGTTCCGTGGGTCCCACCCCATGGGTCCCACCCCATGGGGTTCTGTGGGTCCCATCCCGTGGGTCCCACACCCCGGGGGGGATCCGTGGGTCCCACCCGTGGGTCCCACGCCACTTCCTGCAGGAAGCTCCTGCGACGCCCGGGAACGCCTTTTTCCTACCCAAAAATACCCGAACCCCCCCAAAAAACACACGAAACCACCCCAAACCCCCGACCCCGCCCCGGGAACGCCTTTTTCCGCCCCAAAAACACCCAAACCCCCCCAAAATCACCCGAATCCACCCCAAACCCTGAGCCCGCCCCGGGAACGCCTTTTTCCGCCCCAAAAACACCCAAACCCCCCCAAAATCACCCGAATCCACCCCAAACCCTGAGCCCGCCCCGGGAACGCCTTTTTCCGCCCCAAAAACACCCAAACCCCCCCAAAATCACCCGAATCCACCCCAAACCCTGAGCCCGCCCCGGGAACGCCTTTTTCCGCCCCCAAAACACCCAAACCCCCCCCAAAATCACCCGAGAACGCCTCTTTCCGGCCAGACCCGCCCCAAAAATACCCGAAACTAACCCAAATCCCCGGGAACGCCCTTTTCCGCCCCAAACCCACCCGAATCCACCCCAAAATCGCCGGCCCCGCCCCCCCCGGTCCCCCCCCCCCATTTCCTGGACCGTTTCTCCGGCGCGGAAACAGGTACGGGGGGGGGGGGGGTGGGCGGGGGTCTCCTGGGCCCTCCCCGACCCCCCCCAAACGCCCCCCAAGTTCCCCTTCGCCCCCCGGGGTCGCCCCCCGGGTTCCCACGCGTGTCCCCCACCCCAAATGGGGTTTTTTGGGGGGGTCCGCCCTGGTGCCCCCCCGCCTCGAACGGCACCGGAGCCGCTCGGGGCGCGGCGCCGCCCCCTCCCCACCCGTGACCCCTCCCCAAAGCAGAGGGGGGTGCGGAGAAACCCCCCCCGACCCCTGGGACCCCCCCCAAAATCTGAGACCACCTCCCCAAACTCGTGACAGGACGAACCCCCCCCGCGAGCACGATGGACCCCGAGGAGGGATTTAATGGGGTGAGCGGTGCCCCCCACCCTGGGGGTCCGGAGACCCCCCCCCGAAATCCCGCGGGCGAGGGGGGTCCCGGGGGGCGCAGGGCCTCGCGGACCCCCGGTTCTGGGGGGCTCAGGGGTCTTGGAGAGCCCTGGGGGCCGAGATCGCGGGGGTCTGGGGGGTACTGGGGGTCTCGGGGGGGGATCTCGGTGTGTGGGGGTCTTGGAATGGAGGGGGGGTCTCAGGGGTCTGGGGGTGCTGGAGGTTTGGAGGGGCCTGGGGTTCTCGGCGGTCTGGGGGTTTCTGGCGTCCTGGAGTCTCAATCTGGGGGTCTCGGGGGTCTGGAGGGGTCTCAGTCTGGGGGTCTCGGGGGTCTGGAGGGGTCCTGGGTGTCGGGGGGGTCTCAGTCTGGGGGTCTCGGGGGTCTGGGGGGGTCCTGGGTGTCGGGGGGGTCTCAGTCTGGGGCTCTGGGGGGTCCTGGGTGTTGGGGGGTCTCAGTCTGGGGGTCTCGGGGGTCTGGGGGTCCTGGGTATCGGGGGGGGTCTCAGTCTGGGGCTCTGGGGGGTCCTGGGTGTCGGGGGGGTCTCAGTCTGGGGCTCTGGGGGGGTCCTGGGTGTCGGGGGGGTCTCAGTCTGGGGGTCTCGGGGGTCTGGGGGGGGTCCTGGGTGTCGGGGGGGTCTCAGTCTGGGGCTCTGGGGGGTCCTGGGTGTTGGGGGGTCTCAGTCTGGGGGTCTCGGGGGTTTGTGGCATCCTGGACTCTTAGTCTGGGGGTCTGGGGGCTCCTGGGTATCGGGGGCTCTCAGTATGGGAGGAGGGTCTCAGGGGTCTTGGGGTGCCTGGGGGGGTCCTGGGGGTGTCCGGGCAGTCTGGGGGACCCCCGAGCCCCCCAACCCCCGCTGCCCCCCAGCCCCTCCCCGGCCCCCCGGCCGCCGCCATCATCGGCGCCGAGGACGAGGACTTCGAGAACGACATCGAGCCCGTGAGTTTTGGGGAGGGGTCCCGGGTGGGGGGATCCCCTCGGCCGCGCCCCCCTCCCCAAATCCCAAACCTGACCCCGCGCCCCCCGCCCAGACCCCCGAGGAGCAGAGCAGCCACTTCCAGAGCCTGGAGGAGCTGCGGCAGCACCCGCTGGCCCTCGCGGCCTTCCTGCAGCATGTCGTGCTCCAGTTCGACTCCTGCCCCGTGGTGAGATGGGGAGGGGGCTTCGAGACCCCCACCCCAAAATTTTGGGGGGCAAAATTTCCCCCGGGGGGGGCAGTGGAGGGTGGGGGGCTGCGGCCTCGGAGTAACTTCGTGTCTCTGTTCCCCCCTCCCTGCCGGCAGGGGCTGGAGCTGAGGTAAAACAGGGGAGGGGGAAGTTTGGGGGTGTAATTTGGGGAGGGGGCTTGGGGGGTTTATTTTGGGGGGGGGTCAGCCCGTTTGCCCACCCCCCACCCCAGCTCTGCTACCTGCACGTGGACATGATGAAGAGGATGAACCCCAAGGAGGGCAGGAAGCAATTCCTGGAGTTCTGTCACTTGTTCCTGGACAAGACAGGGGTGAGACCCCTCCCCAGAATGCACCCCGGACCCCCTCCCCACCCCAGGAGTGATCCCCAAAATCCTGACACCCCCCCCCCCCCATCACTGACAGCTCCTGCGGGTGCCCGTCCCACACCACGTCCAGTTTGAGCTGGGTGAGTGAGACCCCCGACCCCCTCCTCATTTTCAGAGACCCCCAAACCCCCTCCTGCAAACTTCCAGAAACTCCCCGAGCTTGGGTGGGGGGCTTCGAGGGCACCCCAATTACCCCCCTGTGGGACCCCCACCCCACTTATCCCCCCCATGGGACCCAAAGCCCCTTGCTCAAAGCGGGGAGGGGTCTCTCCCCTGCTGCCTCCCCCCAAAACCCCCCTGTAAAAGTGGGGAGGGGTCTCTCCCCCGCTGCCTCCCCCCAAAACCCCCCTGCTCAAATCGGGGAGGGGTCTCTGCCCCCTGGGACCCCACTGCTCAAACTGGGGAGGGGTCTCTGCCCCCCTGGGACCCCCGCAGTGAATTTGGGGAGGGGTCTCTGTCCCCATGGGACCCCCCCACTCAAAATGGGGAGGGTTTCTCCGTTGCTGCCTATCCGTGCTCAAATCGGGGAGGGGTCTCTGCCCCCTGGGATCCCTTTACTCAAATTGGGGAGGGGTCTCTGCCCCCCCGGGACCCCCGCAGTGAATTTGGGGAGGGGTCTGCAGAGCGGACGCGGCCGGAGCTGCTGCCCGAGGAGGCGCAGCGCCGCTTCCTGCAGGACATCCAGAGCTTCCAGGAGCCGGAGATCGCGCGGCAGCTGGAGGACTTCAGGTGCCCGATTTGGGTGGGTGGGCTCGGGCCGGGGTCGGGGCGGTGGGCGGGGGTCTTAGGACGCCCCCTCCCCAGGTCCAAGCGGCTGATGAGGGTCTCGGGGTGGTTGGGGGGCTCGGGGGTCTCAGGACGCCCCCTCCCCAGGTCGAAGCTGCTCATGGAGGGGTTGGGTGGGCGGGGGTCTCAGGACGCCCCCTCCCCAGGTCCAAGCAGCTGATGGGGGTCTCGGGGGTGGGCGGGGGTCTCAGGACGCCCCCTCCCCAGGTCCAAGCAGCTGATGAGGGTCTCGGGGTGGTTGGGGGTCTCGGGGGGTCTCGGGTGTCTCAGGACACCCCCTCCCCAGGTCCAAGCAGCTGATGAGGGTCTCGGGGGGTCTCGGGGGTCTCAGGACGCCCCCTCCCCAGGTCCAAGCGCCTGATGGGGGGTGTGGGTGGGGGTCTCAGGGGGTGGGGGTCTCGGGGGTCTCAGGACGCCCCCTCCCCTGGTCCAAGCGGCTGATGGGGGGGGGTGGGGGGTAGGCGGGGGTCTCGGGGGGTCTCAGGAGTCTCAGGACGCCCCCTCCCCAGGTTCAAGCACCTGATGGGGGTCTCGGGGGTGGTTGGGGGTCTCGGGGGCGGGTGAGGGTGGGCGGGGGTCTCAGGACGCCCCCTCCCCAGGTCGAAGCGGCTGATGGGGATGACGCCGGGCGAGCCGGAGCTGGCGGAGCTGGAGCGGAGCCGGGCCCGGGACCCCGCGGGGGGCGAGGCCCGGGAGCGGCAGCTGGCCCAGAGCCTGCTGGCACGGCTGGAGGAGAGGCTGTGCGTGGGGAGGGGGCTGCGGGGCGTGGGGAGGGGGCTGGAGGAGAGGCTGTGCGTGGGGAGGGGGCTGCGGGGCGTGGGGAGGGGGCTGGAGGAGAGGCTGTGCGTGGGGAGGGGCTGCGGGGCGTGGGGAGGGGGCTGCGGGGTGTGGGGAGGGGGCTGGAGGAGAGGCTGTGCGTGGGGAGGGGGCTGCGGGGCGTGGGGAGGGGGCTGCGGGGTGTGGGGAGGGGGCTGGAGGAGGGGCTGTGCGTGGGGAGGGGGCTGCGGGGCGTGGGGAGGGGGCTGCGGGGCGTGGGGAGGGGGCTGCGGGGCGTGGGGAGGGGGCTGGAGGAGAGGCTGTGCGTGGGGAGGGGGCTGCGGGGCGTGGGGAGGGGGCTGGAGGAGAGGCTGTGCGTGGGGAGGGGGCTGCGGGGCGTGGGGAGGGGGCTGCGGGGTGTGGGGAGGGGGCTGGAGGAGGGGCTGTGCGTGGGGAGGGGGCTGGAGGAGGGGCTGTGCGTGGGGAGGGGGCTGCAGGGCGTGGGGAGGGGTTGGAGGAGAGGCTGTGCGTGGGGAGGGGGCTGCAGGGGATGCAGTGAGTGGGGAGGGGGCTGGTGGAGAAGCTGTGAGTGGGGAGGGGGCTGCGGGGTGGGGAGGGGACTGGAGGAGAGGCTGTGCGTGGGGAGGGGGCTGCAGGGTGTGGGGAGGGGGCTGCAGGGCGTGGGGAGGGGGCTGCGGGGCGTGGGGAGGGGGCTGGTGGAGGGGCTGTGCGTGGGGAGGGGGCTGCAGGGGAGGCTGTGAGTGGGGAGGGGGCTGCAGGGGAGGCTGTGAGTGGGGAGGGGGCTGGTGGAGAAGCTGTGCGTGGGGAGGGGGCTGCGGCCGCGGGAGAGACCCCTCCCCAAATTCACTTCTGGGGTGACCCCGCTCTCCCCCCCCAGCCCGACCATCTCGTCTGATGAGGAGAAAAGGTGAGGGGGGGGCTTGGGGGGGGGCTGGGGACCCCCGGGGGGCTCCGAGCGGGTCTGGGGGTTCCGGCATGACCCCCAAATCCCCCTGGGACCCCCAAATCCCCCCAAATCCCCCCAAAGCCCCCGATCCCCCCTGACCCCCCGCCCCCAGCTCTCTGATTTTCGGCGCCATCGTCTCCTACATGAAATCCCTGGGGGTCCGAGCCAAGGGCGGCGAGGCCAAAAAACCCAAATCCAACTTCTTCCGCAAGAAGGTGAGACCCCCCCCAAATCCCCGGGACCCCCGCCCAAATCCCCAGAGACACCCACCCAAATCCCTGGGACCCCCACCCAAATCCCACCGAGAACCCCCCCCCCAAATCCCCCGGGACCCCCACCCAAATTCCCAGAGACCCCCACCCAAATCCCACAGAGAACCCCCCCCCCCCAAATCCCCTGGGACCCCCGCCCCAAATTCCCCGAGACCCCCACCCAAATCCCACTGAGAAACCCCCCCAAATCCCCCGGGACCCCCACCCAAATTCCCCGGGACCCCCACCCAAATCCCACCGAGAACCCCCCCCCCCAAATTCCCCGGGACCCCCACCCCAAATCCCCTGGGACCCCCGCCCAAATTCCCCGAGACCCCCACCCAAATCCCCGGGACCCCCGCCCAAATTCCCAGAGACCCCCACCCCAAATCCCACAGAGAACCCCCCCCACCAAATTCCCCGGGACCCCCACCCCAAATCCCCTGGGACCCCCCCAAATTCCCCGAGACCACCACCCAAATCCCCAGAGACCCCCGCCCAAATCCCACCGAGAACCCCCCCCAAATCCCCCGGGACCCCCGCCCAAATTCCCCGGGACCCCCACCCAAATCCCCCGGGACCCCCGCCCCAAATTCCCCGAGACCCCCACCCAAATCCCACCGAGAACCCCCCCCAAATCCCCCGGGACCCCCGCCCCAAATTCCCCGAGACCCCCACCCAAATCCCACCGAGAACCCCCCCCACCAAATCCCCCGGGACCCCCACCCCAAATCCCCTGGGACCCCCCCAAATTCCCCGAGACCACCACCCAAATCCCACCGAGAACCGCCCCCAAATCCCCCAGGACCCCTGCCCCAAATTCCCCGAGACCCCCCCCCAAATCCCCGGGACCCCCACCCAAATCCCCAGAGACCCCCACCCAAATCCCCAGAGACCCCCGCTCCAAATTCCCCGGGACCCCACCCCAAATCCCCGGGAGCCCCGCCCCAAATTCTCCAAGACCCCCACCCAAATCCCACCGAGAACCCCCCCCCAAATTCCCCAGGAGCCCCGCCCCAAATTCCCCGGGACCCCCACCCAAATTCCCCGAGACCCCCACCCAAATCCCCCTGGACCCCCACCCAAATTCCCCGAGACCCCCACCCAAATCCCACCGAGAACCCCCCCAAATTCCCCGAGACCCCACCCCAAATTCCCCGAGACCCCCGCCCCAAATTCCCTGAGACCCCCACCCAAATCCCACCGAGAACCCTGCCCCCCAAATTCCCCGGGACCCCCACCCCAAATTCCCCGAGACCCCCACCCAAATCCCACAGAGGACCCCCCCCCCCAAATTCCCCAGGAGCCCCGCCCCAAATTCCCCGAGACCCCCACCCAAATCCCACCGAGAACCCCCCCCAAATTCCCCGGGACCCCCACCCAAATCCCACCGAGAATCCCCCCCCCAAATTCCCCGGGACCCCCCCCAAATCCCCCGGGACCCCCGCCCCAAATCCCCTGGGACCCCCCCAAATTCCCTGAGACCCCCACCCAAATCCCACTGAGAACCCCCCCCAAATTCCCCGAGACCCCCGCCCCAAATTCCCCGAGACCCCCGCCCCAAATTCCCCGAGACCCCCACCCAAATCCCACCGAGAACCCCCCCCAAATTCCCCGAGACCCCCGCCCCAAATCCCCCAGGACCCCCGCCCCAAATTCCCCGAGACCCCCACCCAAATCCCCAGAGACTCCCACCCAAATCCCCAGAGACCCCCACCCAAATCCCCTGGGACCCCCCCAAATCCCCCGAGACCCCCCCAAATTCCCTGAGACCCCCCCCAAATTTCCCGAGACCCCCACCCATATTCCCAGAGACCCCCGCCCCAAGTCCCCCAGGACCCCCTCCAAATCCCACCAAGACCTCCCCCCAAAATTCCCCAGGACCCCCACCCAAATCCCCAGAGACCCCCACCCAAAATCCCCCCGAGATGCCCTCCAAATCCCCCCAAGACCCCTGCCCTAAAACCCGCCCCAAAATCCTCCCCAGGACCCCCGCCCCAAAACCACCCCCCCCCGGGACCCCCGCCCCAAAATCCCCCGAGACCCCCCCCAAAAACCCCCCAAGACCCCTCCTCACCTCCCCCTCCCCGCAGATCTCCGGCAGGGACCCCCCGGGAAAGGCCCGGAGGGGTTTCAGCCTCCCCGGGGCCGCGCTGTGGGGCCGGGACCCCCACGGTGAGTGGAGACCCCTCCCCAAATTCTGGGGGGTGGGCTACAGGGGCTGGGAGACCCCTCTCCAAATTCTGGGGTGGGCTACGGGGGGTGGGAGACCCCTCCCCAAATTCTGCAGGGGGCTACGGGGGTGGGAGACCCCTCTCCAAATTCTGCAGGGGGCTACGGGGGGTGGGAGACCCCTCTCCAAATTCTGGGGTGGGCTACGGGGGTGGGAGACCCCTCGCCAAATTCTGCAGGGGGCTACGGGGGTGGGAGACCCCTCCCCAAATTCTGCAGGGCCCCACCGCGGTGGGAGACCCCTCCCCAAATTTTGTTCTGTAGGTGCTGAGATCAGGCAGAGCAAAGGCCCTGAGGGTGAAGGTACCCCCGGACCCCCTCCCCAAATATCCCCCCATGGGACCCCCCACCCCAAATATCCCCCTGGGACCCCCACCCCATTAATCCCCCGTGGGACCCCCACCCCATTTATCCCCCTGAGACCCCCACCCCCCTTTATCCCCCCTGTGGGACCCCCACCCCATTTATTCCCCTGGGACCCCACCCCATTAATCCCCCGTGGGACCCCCACCCCATTTATCCCCCTGAGACCCTCACCCCCTTTATACCCCCTGTGGGACCCCCACCCCATTTATCCCCCTGAGACCCCCACCCCCTTTATACCCCCTGTGGGACCCCCCACCCCATTTATCCCCCATGGGACCCCACCCCATTTATCCCCCTGGGACCCCCACCCCCTTTATCCCCCCTGTGGGACCCCCACCCCATTTATCCCCCATGGGACCCCCACCACATTTCTGAGTCCCCCCACCCCATTTATCCCCTGTGGGACCCCCACCCCAT
This sequence comes from Lonchura striata, assembly GCF_046129695.1. NCBI lineage: Eukaryota > Metazoa > Chordata > Aves > Passeriformes > Estrildidae > Lonchura > Lonchura striata. The sequence goes on along the minus strand of NC_134639.1, from coordinate 335,851 downwards.
TTATCCCCCTGAGACCCCCACCCCATTTATCCCCCTGAGACCCCCACCCCATTTCTGAGTCCCCCACCCCATTTATCCCCCTGAGACCCCACCCCCATTTCTGAGTCCCCCACCCCATTTATCCCCCTGAGACCCCCACCCCATTTATCCCCCCTGGGACCCCCACCCCATTTACCCCGCCCCAACCCTCCCAATTGGGGGTCCCCAATTTTCTGGGTGGGGGGGGGTTCCCTCACCCCTCCCCCCAATTTTGGGTCTGGGGTCTCTCCCCCTGACTCCCCCCTTTCTCCCCCCCCAAAGCCGAGAAGCCCCCCCACCCCGAGCGGAGGGGCCCGAGGGGGAGTGAGGTGGGGTCCTCCCGCCCCCCCCGCGGGGGGGGGTCCCGGCTGGGACCCCCGACCCCCCCCGGGACCCCCCCCCACCGCCGCCCCCCCCCCGGGCGGGGACAGCGCCGAGGCCGACCCAGGTGAGGGGGGGAGGGGGGATTTTTGGGGCGGGGGTCTCACTCCTGCAGCCCCCCACCCTAAATCCACCCCCCCACAGGAACTGACCCCCCTGGACCCCCGGAATTGGGGGAGCCCCTCCCGGAGCCCCCCCCCGGGCGAGCAGCCCCCGGCAGAGGAGGGGGGGCCTGAGAGCAGCGACAGGTGGGTGAGACCCCTCCCCAAATTTCATGTGCGACCTCCCCCAATTTAGATTGAGACCCCCCCAATTTAGGGTGAGACCCCCCCAAATTTAATGTGAGACCCCCCTCCAAATTTTAGATTGAGACCTCCCCAATATCAGGGTGAGACCCTTCCCCAAATTTCATGTGAGACCTCCCCCAATTTAGATTGAGACCCCCCCAATTTAGGGTGAGACCACCCCCAAATTTAGGGTGAGACCCCCCCAAATTTAGATTGAGACCCCCCCAAATTTAGGGTGTGACCCCCCAACCCAAAATGTGCCCCCCCCCACCACCCCATGGTGACCCCAGACCCCAAATTACCCACCCAAATTAACCCCCCTAATTAACCACCCCCAATCACCCCTCCCTGATTGCTTTTGGGAGCCGGAAGCCCCCCCCCAAAATTAACCCCCCCTCCCCTAATTAACCCCCCCCCAATTAACCCTGAATGCCTTTGGGGGCTGGGACCCCTCCCCAAATTCGCTTCTCTCCCCAGACGCCGCCTCAGGTTGGTGCCCCCCCCCCTTGCATGACCCCTGGGGGGGGTCTCAGCGTCGCCCCCCCCCAAATTAACGAGCTAAGTACCCCCCTCCCCTCCCCCACCCCGCACGGGCGAGACCCCTCCCCAAAAATCGCTCACGGCTTTTCTCCCGCACGCCCCCTCCCCAAATTTCTGTCTCTGTCCTTGTGCCCCCCACCTTTTTATTTTTGGCTTTTTTGGGAGCCCCCCCCTCAATTTCCATCTCCGTCCTCGTCCCGTCCGTGCCCCCCCCATTTTTTGGGACCCCCTCCCCAATTTTGTCTCCGTCCTCGTCCCGTCCGTGCCCCCCCCCCATTTTTTGGGACCCCCTCCCCAATTTTGTCTCCGTCCTTGTCCCGTCCATGCCCCCCCCATTTTTTGGGACCCCCTCCCCAATTTTGTCTCCGTCCTCGTCCCGTCCATGCCCCCCCCATTTTTTGGGACCCCCTCCCCAATTTTGTCTCCGTCCTCGTCCCGTCCGTGCCCCCCCCCCGTATTTCGGCTTTTTTGGGGCCCCCCAGGATCCCCCCCCGGCTGGGGCGCTCCGAGAGCCTCCGGGCCCCCCCCGAGCGGCGCCGCTCCCAAAAATCGGGTGGGGGTCGCCAGCCCCTCCCCCCCCGCTCCCGCAGCAACGCCGACCTGCAGGGACCCCCCCCCACGTAGGTTGTGGGGGTTTGGGGTAAAAACAACAGGATTGGGGTGGGAAAACAGGATTGGGGTGGAAAAACAGGATTTGGGGTAAAAACAACAGGATTGGGGTGGGAAAACAGGATTGGGGCGGAAAAACAGGATTTGGGGTAAAAACAACAGGATTGGGGTGGGAAAACAGGATTGGGGTGTAAAAACAGGATTTGGGGTAAAAACAACAGGATTGGGGTGGGAAAACAGGATTGGGGCGGGAAAACAGGATTTGGGGTAAAAACAACAGGATTGGGGCGGGAAAACAGGATTTGGGGTAAAAACAACAGGATTGGGGTGGGGAAAACAGGATTGGGGCGGAAAAACAGGATTTGGGGTAAAAACAACAGGATTGGGGTGGGAAAACAGGATTGGGGTGGAAAAATGGGATTTGGGGTAAAAACAACAGGATTGGGGTGGGAAAACAGGATTGGGGTGAAAAAACAGGATTTGGGGTAAAAACAACAGGATTGGGGTGGAAAAACAGGATTTGGGTAAAACAACAGGATTGGGGTGGGAAAACAGGATTGGGGTGGAAAAACAGGATTTGGGGTAAAAACAACAGGATTGGGGTGGGAAAACAGGATTTGGGGTAAAAACAACAGGATTGGGGCGGGAAAACAGGATTTGGGGTAAAAACAACAGGATTGGGGTGGGAAAACAGGATTGGGGCAGAAAAACAGGATTTGGGGTAAAAAACAACAGGATTGGGGTGGGAAAACAGGATTTGGGGCGAAAAAACAGAATTTGGTGGGGTAAAACCAACAGTATTGGGGTAAAAAAAACTGGATTTGGGGTATAAAAACAGGATTGGGGTCAAAGCAACCCAGAATTGGGGTGAAAAAAACAGGATTTGGGGTATAAAAAACAGGATTGGGGTGAAAAAACAGGATTTGGGGTAAAAACAACAGGATTGGGGTGGGAAAACAGGATTGGGGTCAAAACAACCCAGAATTGGGGTGAAAAAACAGGATTTGGGGTATAAAAACAGGATTGGGGTGAAAAAACAGGATTTGGGGTAAAAACAACAGGATTGGGGTTAAAACTCCAAGATTTGTGGTGAAACCCCCCAGGATTTGGGTTAAACGCCAGGATTTGGGGTTACACCCCCAGAACCAGTGTTAAACCCCCCAGTTTGGGATTTGGGCCAGGATCAATGTGAGACCCCCCCCCAAATTGGGATTTTGGGATGTGGGGGGGTCCCTCCCCCAATTTGGAATTTTGGGATTTGAGGGGGGTCTCCTCCCCCAATTTGGAATTTAGGGGGGGGTCCCAACCCCAATTTGTAATTTTGGGATGTGGGGGGAGGTTCCCCTCTCCCATTTTGTAATTTTGGGATGTGGGGGGAGTCCCTCCCCCAATTTGTAATTCTGGGGGGGGTCCCCTCTCCCAATTTGTAATTTTGGGATTTGAGGGGGTCCCTCCCCCAATTTGTAATTCTGAGGGGGGTCCCTCCCCCAATTTGTAATTTTGGGATGTGGGGGGGGTCCCCTCCCCCAATTTGGAATTCTGGGATGTGGGGGGGTCCCCTCTCCCAATTTGGAATTTTGGGGGGGGTCCCCTCCCCCAGTTTGGAATTTAGGGGGGGGTCCCTACCCCAATTTGTAATTTTGGGATGTGGGGGGGGGGTCCCTCTCCCAATTTGGAATTTTGGGATGTGGGGGGGGTCTCCTCCCCAATTTGGAATTTTGGGATGTGGGGGGGTCCCTCCCCCAATTTGTAATTTTGGGAGGATTTGAGGGGGGTCCCTCCCCCAATTTGGAATTTTGGGATGTGGGGGGGGTCCCTCCCCCAAATTTGGGATTTTGGGATGTGAGGGGGGGGGGGGGTCTCCTCCCCCAGTTTGTAATTTTGGGATTTGAGGGGGGGTCCCTCTCCCAGTTTGGAATTTTGTGATGTGGGGGGGGTCCCTCTCCCAATTTGTAATTCTGGGGGAGGTCCCTCCCCCAATTTGTAATTCTGGGGGGGTCCCTCCCCCAATTTGTAATTTTGGGATGTGGGGGGGTCCCTCCCCTTAGATTCCCATGTCGGGGGCTCCCTCCAGCAGCACCCGCGGGATCTGGGGGTCCCCCACCCCAACCCCTGCCCTGCCCCCCTCACCCTTTCCCCCTCCCCCGTTTCGGGCAGCCCGGAGCCGGGGGGGCCCGGCGGGGGCGACCCCCCCCCCGGCGGGGGTGCGGAGGGGGCCGCGGGGCAGCCGGAGCCGCCGGAGCAGGAGCCGCCGGCCTGGCGCGAGCGCGCGGCGCCCGAGGCGCTGCTGGGGCTGCCGCAGCGCGAGGTGCGGCGCCAGGAGGTGCTCAACGGTGAGAGCGCCCCAAAACACCCCAAAACACCCCAAAAAACCCCCAAAACACCCCAAAACCCCCCAAAACACCCCAAAAACCCCCAAAACACCCCAAAAACCCCAAAACAACCCCCAAAACACCCCAAAAACCCCCCAAAACCCCCCAAAAACCCCCAAAACACCCCAAAACCCCCCAAAACACCCCAAAAACCCCCCAAAACACCCCAAAACCCCAAAACAACCCCCAAACACCCCAAAAACCCCCCAAAACCCCCCAAAAAACCCCCAAAACACCCCAAAACCCCCCAAAACACCCCAAAAACCCCCCAAAACACCCCAAAAACCCCAAAACAACCCCCAAAACACCCCAAAAACCCCCCAAAACCCCCAAAAACCCCCAAAACACCCCAAAACCCCCCAAAACACCCCAAAAACCCCCAAAACACCCCAAAAACCCCCCAAAACCCCCAAAAACCCCCAAAACACCCCAAAAACCCCCCAAAACCCCCAATCCCCTTCCCCGCGGCACCAGGAGGTGCTCAATGGTGAGAGCACCCCAAAACACCCCAAAACACCCCAAAACACCCCAAAACACCCCAAAACACCCCAAAACCCCCCAAAACCCCCAAATCCCCTTCCCCGCGGCGCCAGGAGGTGCTCAGCGGTGAGAGCGCCCCAAAACCCCCAAAACACCCCAAAAACCCCCCAAAACACCCCAAAAACCCCCACAAAAACACCCCAAAAACCCCCCAAAAACCCCCCAAAAACCCCCCAAAAACCCCCAAAACACCCCAAAAACCCCCAAAACACCCCAAAACACCCCCAAAACCCCCCAAAAACCCCCAAAACACCCCAAAAACCCCCCAAAACACCCCCAAAACCCCCCAAAACCCCCAAATCGCCTTCCCCGCGGCGCCAGGAGGTGCTTAACGGTGAGAGCGCCCCAAAACCCCCCAAAACACCCCAAAAACCCCACAAAACACCCCAAAAACCCCCACAAAACACCCCCAAAGCCCCCAAAACACCCAAATCCCCTTCCCCGCGGCGCCAGGAGATCCTCAACAGTGAGAGCACCCCCAAATCGGGCTGGAACACCCCCAAAAACGCGGCTGGAATCACCCAAACCCGCCCCAAAACCTGCCCCAAAATCTGGCTGAAATACCGCAAAACCTGCCCTGAAACCCAGCCCAAAATCCCCCCCAATCCCCCCAATCCCCCCAAACCCCCCCAAATCCCCCCCAAATCCCCCCGAAATCTCCCCAAATCCCCTCAAATCCCCTCAAATCCCCCCAAATCCCCCCAAATTCCCCCAAATTCCCCCAAACCCCCCCCAAATCCCCTCAAACCCCCCCAAATCCCCTCAAATCCCCCCTAATCCCCCCAAATCCCCCTAAACCACCCCAAATGTCCCCAAATCTCCCCAAAGTCCCCCAAATCCCCCCAAACCCCTCCCAAATCCCCTGAAACCCCCCCTAATCCCCCCAAATCCCCCCTAAAATCCCCCCTAAACCCCCCTAAATCTCCCCCAAATGTCCCCAAATCCCCTCAAATTCCCCCTAATCCCCCCAAATCCCCCCTAAACCCCCCCAAATCCCTCAAAATCCCCCCTAATCCCCCCAAATTCCCCCCAAATCCCCCCAAATCTCCCCCAAATCCCCCCAAACCCCCCAAACCCCCCAGAGCTGTTCCTGACGGAGCACGCCCACGTCCGCATGCTGCGCGTGCTGCTGGAGCTCTTCTACCAGCCCATGCTCCGCGAGGGCTTCTTCGACGAGCAGGAGCTCTCCACCATCTTCCCCAGCCTGGAGGACCTGGTGGAGGTGCACAGTGAGTCCCTGGCGGGGGTTTTGGGGGTTTTTTGGGTTTTTTGGGGGGTCTTGGTGATTTTTTGGGGGTTTTTTTGGGTTTTTTGGGGGGTTCTGATGATTTTCTTGGGTCCCCAGCTGCGTTCCTGGACAGCCTCAAGAAGCTGCGGGAGGAGAGCGGCTTCATCATCGCCGAGATCGGGGACGTGCTGCTGGCCAGGGTGGGCTTCTGGGGGGTCCTGGGCTTCTTTTGGGGGTCCTGGGCAAGTGGGGGAGTCCAGGGGGTCACGGGGAGAAAAGTTGGGGGGGGTCTTGCGTCTGTGGTCGCCAAGATCAGGAGTGGGTTGCTGGGGGAGATTGGGGGGTCCCCGAGGGGGTCTGGGGTCCTTTTTAGGGGTCTGGGGTCCCTTTTTGGGGGGCTGGAGGCTTTTTGGAGGGGCTGGGATCCCTTTTTGGGGTCTGGGGTCCTTTTCGGTGGGCTGACGGCCTTCCAAGGAGTCTGGGCTCCTTTTTGGGGAGCTTGGAGGAGGCTCCGGGAGGATTTGGGGGTCCCAAGGTCTCGGGGTGGAATTGGGGGGCTCGGGGGGTCTCTGTGGGTCCGAGGGAGCGCAGGGGGGGGTCCTGTGTTTTGAGTCTGGGGTCCCTCACCTTCTGGGGGTTCCCCGTTTTTCTGTGGGGGTCTCAGTGGCAGTTTTGGGGTTCCCCGGTTGTCTGAGGGGTCTGAGCATTGGTTTTGGGGTTCCCCGGTTTTCTGTGGGGTCTCAATGTTGGTTTTGGGGTCCCCCGGTGTTCTGAGCGTTGTTTTTGGGGTCCCCCTGTTTTCTGAGTGTTGTTTTTGGGGTTCCCCTGTTTTCTGAACGTTGGTTTTGGGGTTCCCTGCCGGGGAGGGGTCTCAGTGTTGGTTTTGGGGTTCCCCGGTGTTCTGAGCGTTGTTTTTGGCATCCCCCTGTTTTCTGAGTGTTGTTTTTGGGGTTCCCCTGTTTTCTGAACGTTGGTTTTGGGGTTCCCCGCCGGGGAGGGGTCTCAGTGTTGGTTTTGGGGTTCCCCTGTCTTCTGAGCGTCGATTTTGGGGTCCCGCTGCCCCCCCAGTTCGAGGGCACGGAGGGCAGCTGGTTCCAGAAGATCTCGGCGCGGTTCTGCAGCCGCCAGAGCTTCGCCCTGGAGCAGCTCAAGGCCAAGCAGAGGAAGGACACGAGGTTCAGCCAGTTCATCCAGGTACCCGAAACACCCAAAACCAGCCCAAAACCAGAGAAAAACACGCTGAAACACCCCAAAAACATCCTGAAATACCCCAAAACACCCGAAATACCCTAAAACACCCCAAAACCATCCTGAAACACCCCAAAACATCCTGAAACACCCCAAAACACCCCGAAATACCCCAAAACACCCCAAAAACCATCCTGAAACACCCCGAAACACTCAAAAACATCCTGAAACACCCCGAAACCACCTTGAAATACCCCCAAACACTCCAAAACCATCCTGAAACATCCCAAAACACCTAAAAACATCCTGAAACCACCCCAAAACAGCCCAAAACACCCCGAAAATATCATGAAACACCCAAGACACCCTGAAAACATCCTGAAACACCCCAAAACATCCTGAAACACCCCAAAACACCCCGAAATACCCCAAAACACCCCAAAACCATCCTGAAACACCCCAAAACACTCAAAAACATCCTGTAATATCCCAAAACCACCTTGAAATACCCCAAAACCATCCTGAAACACCCCAAAACACCTAAAAACATCCTGAAACCACCCCGAAACACCCCAAAACAGCCCAAAAACACCCTGAAAATATCATGAAACACCCGAGACACCCCGAAAACATCCTGAAACACCCCAAAACCATCCTGAAATACCCCAAAACATCCTGAAACACCCCTGAAACACCCAAAAACAGCCTGAAACAGCTGAAAACATCCTGAAACCACCCTGAAACACCCCAAAACCACCCTGAAACGCCCAAAACCACCCAAAAAACACCCTGAAAACACACCGAAGCACCCCAAAACACCTCCCAGGTACCCCAAACCCCCGGGACCCCCCAAAATCCCCCCGGGACCCCCCAAAATCCCCGTCCCCGCAGGAGGCGGAGAGCCGGCCGCGCTGCCGGCGGCTGCAGCTCAAGGACATCATCCCCACCGAGATGCAGCGGCTGACCAAGTACCCGCTGCTGCTGCTCAGCATCACCAAGTGCACGGGTAGGGCTCCCCGAAACCCCCCCGACCCCCAAAAACCCACCCGGCACCCCCAAAAACCCCCCGACCCCAAAAACCCACCCGGCACCCCCAAAAACCCCCTGACCCCAAAGAGGAACACAAAAACCCGCTCGGAACCACCAAAAATCAGCCCTGAACCCCAAAAATCAACCCAGAACCCCGCTTGGAATGCCCAAAAAACCCCCCGACCCCAAAAACCCACCGGGCACCCCCAAAAACCCCCCGACCCCAAAAACCCACCCGGCACCCCCAAAAACCCCCTGACCCCAAAGAGGAACACAAAAACCCGCTCGGAACCACCAAAAATCAGCCCTGAACCCCAAAAATCAACCCAGAACCCCGCTTGGAATGCCCAAAAACCCCCCGACCCCAAAAATCCACCTGGCACCCCCAAAAAACCCCTGACCCCAAAAATCCACCTGGCACCCCCAAAAAACCCCTGACCCCAAAGAGGAACACAAAAACCAGCTCGGAACCACCAAAATCAGCCCTGAACCCCAAAAATCAACCCAGAACACCGCTTGGAATGCCCAAAAACCCCCCCCGACCCCAAAAATCCACCTGGCACCCCCAAAAAACCCCTGACCCCAAAGATCAACACAAAAACCCGCTCGGAACCACCAAAAATCAACCCCGAACCCACCTGAACCCTAAAATTCCCCAAATCCCGCAGAGGAGGCGGGCGAGTGCGCCAAGGTGCCCCAAAACCACCCAAAAATCCCCAAAATTCCCCCAAAATCCCCCAAATCCCGCAGAGGAGGCGGGCGAGCGCGCCAAGGTGCCCCAAAACCACCCAAAAATCCCCAAATCCCCCCCAAAATCCCCCAAATCCCGCAGAGGAGGCGGGCGAGCGCGCCAAGGTGCCCCAAAACCACCCAAAAATCCCAAAATCCCCCCAAAATCCCCCAAATCCCGCAGAGGAGGCGGGCGAGCGCGCCAAGGTGCCCCAAAACCACCCAAAAATCCCCAAAATCCCCCAAATCCCGCAGAGGAGGCGGGCGAGCGCGCCAAGGTGCAGCGCGCGGCCGAGTGCTGCCGGCAGATCCTGAACCGCGTCAACCGCGAGGTGCGCGACATGGAGAACCTCATGGTACGGCCGGAATTCCAACGGGACCCCGAAATTCCAACTGGAACCCCGAAATTCCCAATGAGAACCCCAAAATTCCCAATGCGAACCCCCTGGGACCTCAAAATTCCAATGGGAGCCCCGAAATTCCAAAGGGGAACTCCAAAATTCCAAGGAAACCCCGAAATCCCAACGGGGACCCCGAAATTCCAATGGGAACCCCAAAAACCAGCGGAGACCTCAAAATTCCAATGGGAGCCCCGAAATTCCAAAGGGGAACCCCAAAATTCCCAATGGGAACCCCCTGGGACCCAGAAATTCCAATGGGAACCCCGAAATTCCAATGGAAGCCCAAATTCCCAATGGGAACCCCAAAAACCAGCGGGGACCCCAAAATTCCCAATGGGAACCCCGAAATTCCCAATGGGAGCCCCGAAATTCCAATGGGAACCCAAAATTCCAAGGAAACCCCGAAATCCCAACGGGGACCCCAAAATTCCAATGGGAATCCCAAAAACCAGCGGAGACCTCAAAATTCCAATGGGAACCCCAAATTCCCAATGGGAACCCAAAAACCAGCGGGGACCCCAAAATTCCCAATGGGAACCCCGAAATTCCCAATGGGAACCCCAGAATTCCAAAGGGGACCCCAAAATCCCAATGGGGACCCCGAAATTCCCAGAGGGGACCCCGGAATTCCAACGGGAACCCCAAAATTCCAAGGGAAACCACCTGGGAACCCCGAAATACACGGGGACCCCAAGATTCCCAATAGGAACTCCAAAATTCCAGTGGGAACCCCAAAATTCCCAACAGGAATCCCTCGGGAACCCCAATATCCAACAGAAACCTCCCAGGACCCCAAAATTCCACTGGGAACCCCAAATTCCCGATGCGAACCCCAAATTCCAGCCGGGACCCCCCCCAGAATCCCACCGGGAACCCAGAATTCCCATCGGGAACCCCAAAATCCAAATGGGACCCCAAAATCCAAATGGGACCCCAAAATCCCCCGGGTTACTCCCAAAATTCTCACCGGGACTCCCCAAATTCCATCCAGGACCCCCCTGGATTCCCCAAATTCCCACTTGGGCCCCCCAGGGCACCCCAAAATCCCCCTGGAACCCCCAAAATGCCCCAAAATCGCCCCAATCCCCCCGAAATTCCCCGCAGAAGCTGAAGGATTACCAGCGGCGCCTGGACCTGTCCGGGGTGAAGCAGAGCTCCGACCCCCTCCTCAACGAGTTCAAGGTCGGGGGGCCCGGGACCCCCAAATCCACCCCCAAATCCTGCCCAGCTTCACCCCAAAAACCTCCCGAGGCCTGGGGGGTCCAGCGCCCCCGATCCCGGCTCTGACAGCACCAAAACCCCCCAAATTCCTCCCAAATCTTCTCAAATTTCCCCCAAAAACTCCCCCCGGATCCCCAAAAATCCTGTCCCAAATTCTCCCCAAATTCCCCCCCAAACTCCCCCCGGATCCCCAAAAATCCTCCCAAATTCCCCTCAAAACCCCCCAAATCCCCAAAAATCCTGTCCCAAATTTCCCCAAATCCTGCCCCAAACCCCCCACAACCCGCCACATCCCCTCCAAACCCCCCGAAATCCTCCCTAATTCCCCCGAAATCCCCCCAAATTCCCCAAATCCCCCCAAATTCCCCAAATCCCCCCAAAACAGAACACGGACATCACCAAGCGCACGCTGGGGCACGAGGGCCGCGCTCAGGGAGAGGGCCCGAGCAGGGGGGTGTTTGCAAAAATTTAACACTGAACAAATAAAATCTATACCGAAAATTTGAAAATTGCCAAAAAACCTCCCAATCCCCCAAATCCCCATACCTCCCCCAAACCCCCCCAAACAAACAAATCCAACCCCCCAAATCCCCCAAACTCCAAATCCCCCCAAACCCCCCCAAATCCCCCCAAACCTCCCCCAACTCCCCAATTCCCCCCAAATCCCCCCAAACCTCCCCAAACCCCCCCAAATCCCCCCCAAACCTCCCCAAAACCCCCCCAAAGTCCCCCCAAACCTCCCCCAAAACTCCCCCAAACCCCCCCAAACCCCCCCAAATCCCCCCAAACCTCCCCCAAACCCCCCCAAACCCCCCCAAACCCCCCAAACCTCCCCAAACCCCCCAAACCCCCCAAACCTCCCCAAATCCCCCCAAATTCCCCCAAACCTCCCCGAAACCCCCCCAAATCCCCCCAAACCCCCCAAACCTCCCCCAAACCTCCCCCAAACCCCCCAAACCTCCCCCAAACCCCCCCAAACCCCCCTAATCCCCCCAAACCCCCCCAAACCCCCCCAAACCTCCCCCAAATCCCCCCAAACCCCCCAAACCCCCCAAATACCCCCAAATCCCCCCAAACCTCCCCCAAACTCCCCCAAACCTCCCCCAAACCCCCCCAAACCCCCCCCAACCCCCCCAAACCTCCCCCAAACCCCCCCAAAACCCCCAAACCTCCCCCAAACCCCCCCAAAACCTGCAAACCTCCCCCAAACCCCCCCAAACCCCCCCAAACCCCCCCAAATACCCCAAACCCCCCCAAACCCCCCCAAACCTCCCCAAACCTCCCCCAAACCTCCCCCAAACCCCCCCAAAACCCCCAAACCCCCCCCAAACCCCCCCAAATCCCCCCAAACCCCCCCAAACCCCCCCAAATCCCCCCAAACCCCCCCAAACCCCCCCAAACCCCCCCAAACCTCCCCCAAACCCCCCCAAACCCCCAAACCTCCCCCAAACCTCCCCCAAACCCCCCCAAACCCCCCCAAACCCCCCCAAACCCCCCAAACCTCCCCCAAATCCCCCCAAATCCCCCCAAACCCCCCCAGATCCCCCCAAACCCCCCCAAACCCCCCCAAACCTCCCCCAAACCCCCCCCAAACCCCCCCAAACCTCCCCCAAACCCCCCCAAACCCCCCAAACCTCCCCCAAACC